>NW_019721015.1:615896-648423 GCF_002891405.2 Cryptotermes secundus | reverse complement strand
TGTGCACGGGGGGGGGGAGAAACTTTCAAAATCTAAGTCAACAGCACAGTGGAGTTGTTTCATGTTCACAGAGAAGACAAGCGGCATTTCTGCACATTTGTGTCATCTGCCTAACAGTGCACATACAGCTCACCTCAGGTTCAGCCTTCATTTCTATAAATGTTATTGGAAAAGGATCTTCTTCCTCTTCTGCATCTGAGATTGCCTCAGCTTTTACATTCATGGCCTCATTTGCATCATGAAGTGTTGGGTATGTCTCAGCATATGGACCCACTAAAGTGTTCTCTGAATTTGTACACTTCTGTAAAAACCAACACATCCTTCTCAGAAATGGATGTACAATGCCACATATTAAACAGCTTATGTTCTCCTTGCTATGGCTGTTTCTCATCACATTTAACTCATATAAGAGCTGTTTTCTACAGATGTTCTTCTCTACAGCTATCATGATCACTAGAAAGTACTCGGTTCATAGCTCAGTGACCTTCCAGAGGAACTACCAGTCACTGCGGCAGTACAGAAAATATCTGCTTTTTTTGGTGCCTAAAACATCATAATGAAGAGCTCCACAACTTGTAACCTTCGTTCACCAAGCATAATTATATGATCAAGTCAAGGAGGATGAGATGGGCAGCTCATATAGCAGGCATGGGGGAGAAGGGGAATGCATATAGGATTTGACGAGAAAGCCAGAATGAAAGAGACAAATAGGAAGACCTAGGCATAGGTGGGAAGATAATATTTAAATGGATCTTTAAGAAACATAGGAATGGGGTGGTGTGGACTGGATTCAAATGGCTCAGGATAGGGATCTGTGATAGGTTCTTACAAACATGACAATAAATATTCAGGTTCTATACAATGTTGAGAAATTCTTCAGTGGTCTAGCAACTGGTGGCTTCTCAAGAACTTACTCAGCTCCATGGGGTTAGTTATGGTACCTAAGGGCTCATTACTGTGATCATACGTGGTCATAATGGCTCTGAATCCTAAGGCAAATAGACCCAGTTCAAACCCTTTCAAATTATTTCTTTAAAATCTATCTTAATAGCAACTTTCCATTCGCACTCAGCTCTCCCAAGTGGTTTGCTTCTCTCTGTATGCATTTCTCACTGTTGCATGTGCACTACATGACTTACCCACATCACTCTCCTTGAACTCATTGCTCTCCTACCTGTAAGGAACATGTAAGGAACTCCCCACATGGATTATGCAAACAAACAGAAGCGTGTCACAAAATATTTAGTTTCTTTGGCCAAGAGAACTGAAATACAACAATAAAACTCTTGCCTGTGCACACAAGCATGAAACACAATCCTTTCGATTACAACAGGAAACTTTTCTTCAGCTCTATACAGTTTTTCAACTGGAAAACACACATTAAATTAATGTTACACAGATTGGGCAAGCATTAAGAAATATGAAGTTGGGCACTAATATTGAAACACTTAGGATGATATATCACACATTTTTTCATTCAGTCATGAGGTATGGGATAGTTTTCTGGGGTAATTCACCAGATGCTAAGAAGATTTTTATCTTGCAGAAGAGAACTGTTAGGGTGATGATGGGATTGAAACAAAGAGATACATGCAGACCGGTATTCAAAAAACTGAACATTTTAACATTGGTTTCCTAATATATTGTAACGTGTCGGCAAACCCGAGGAGTAACTTCTATGGAAACGCTAAAATAGACCGTTACAGAGGAAACAACAATCGCCCCATTGTAGATCTAACAGGAATCTCCACGGTTACGAGAATACGCGAAGGTTCCCACAGAGGCAACGCGATAACAATGGGTTATTGCGTAGGAAACGCGAAGCCAACAAAGCAACGTTGCCACTGCTATAACAGAGGATTCATTTGCCTAGCAGCGGGATATAAAAGCCCAGCTTCGACGAGAAGACAGTCAGTCTTCGAATAGCTAGCTAAGAAGTGAGTCTCGGAATAGCATTCGAAGAGTCAGTCGCGGAACAGCCTCCGGAGAAGAAGCTTCAGAATATCCGTCTGAGTCCAGTATCGCCGGAATATTGTAATCGGTTATTGTAAGCCTGCAAGTGCAGATGATTTTGAAGTGTGTGTAATGCAAGCGAAAGGAATAAATTCGCTATACCAAAGGACGGCGTGAACTTATTTGTAGCGTGACACACCCAACACGCCACACTATATTATCTTTGATGATTTTTATTATAAGTAATCTTGAGTATTTTATTTTTAATGATGCAATCCATAATAAGACCACAAGACACAGAGGGAATCTACATGTATTACACTCACATTTAGCAGTAAGGCAAAAAGGAGTCTATTATATGTGTGTTAAAATTAACAGTTTGCCTCTCTATGTAAGAGATTTGGAACAAGTCAGGAAACTTTTCCTAGGAAAACTAAAAGAAATATTAATCAATAATTCGTTTTATTCAGTTGATGAATTTTTTTTTACTGTAAGGATTTATAGTCAGAAATATGTTTATTTAGGTATATTTCATTATATTACTGTGCAATTTATATCTAAATATGTGATAACTATAGTTCTTCATTCCATGCATATGTATATACAAGTAGGAAGGAGAATTATCCTCTAGGAGACAGGTCATTTAAATTCTGGTAATGGCAGCAGGCCCACCATTGTAGAGTATTAAAAATTGTAAGCATGTTACTGAAAATGCTGTGATTTCTACAATTTTTGTGATAAACGAACAAAATAAACGCTGCTCATATCTAGAAAGAATATAGAATCAGATTTTGTAATTTACAGATTTTAAAATATGTAAAAACTGTTACAATGATTCCAAAAAGAAACTGTTTCCCAATTTTGAGCATCTGTCCACAAATATGCATACAGTTTCTGCAGTATAAATGCATGCTGCTGACATCCTGTCTTATTATGTCTTATCTGGCAAAAGGCGCGGAAGTTTATGTTTCTATTGCACATTCTCCAGTCACGTCGGAACCTTTCTGTATGCACGAGTGTGGTCGAAGTCTTATCATACTTTGTCCTTCAGAAACTCTGATTGTGTATATCTCAGAATAGCCCCACATTGCCAGAACATTCAAACCTAGCACGTTGTGTTCGTAACGCTTATAAAACATCACGATTTCAACTATCCACCATGGCCTCATTTCGCATGCAAGAAGCTGAAATTGAGAGGCAGCTGATAAATGCGATTCAGACTGCGGTACAGACGACTCTGAGAGTGGCGAGGAAGCAAGGGGCTCAGAAACCGAAGTCGACAAAGACCCATCATCTTCGTTGGCAACCTGGGGACCACCAGACCAGTATGGCAGGAGGGGTGTGAATAATTATTCTGGTGGAGCTGTGGGGTTAAATATCAATGAAGCTCAACACGTAAATAAGGATTCCACCCCTTTCTGCGTGTTCATGCTCTACTTCACAGGGATTTTCCGTCTGCTGGTGGAAGAGACAAACAGGTACCACCACCAGTACCTAGACAGACAGTACTTGACGTGACCGATTCCGAGATGTTTCTGTTTCTAGAAATAATCATTCAAATGGGACATGACATTAGAGACAGACTAAAGGACTACTGGTCAACTGTAGAACAATTTGCCACGCCCTTCTACTCTAACACAATGAAACACGACCGTTTTCTACACGTTCTTCATTTTCTTCATTTTGCGGACAATAAGAAACTGACAGGAATGCCGACAGTTATGACCGACTATGGAAAATTCAGACCATCTTCGACACTCTCAATGATGCATATGAAAAATACTATAACCCTTCCAAACATTTGGCCATAGACGAGATAATTGTTAAATTCAAAGGGAGGTTGGTTTTTAGGCAGTACATTCCTAAGAAACACAAACGTGTCGGAATCAAAATCTTCAAAATTTGTGATGCTGCTGGGTATACTTATGACATGAAGGTTTACCTACGAAGAGACAGGACACGTGCCGACCAAGACGTGACAGCGACACATGCTACAGTTAGGGACCTATGCAGACGTATTGAGGGCATAGGTCACAAACTGCACATGGACAATTACTTTTCATCACCAGACTTGTCTGACAAACCGATGACAAAGGACATAACGTGCTGTGGGACAGTCAGACCTAATCGGAAGGGCTTGCCTGACGATTTTCGATGAAGACAATTTCGACTGAAGAAAGGTGACATTTCTGTTACGGTGAGACGGAACTTGACAGCACTAGTTTGGAAGGACAAACGTGACGTTTACATACTGACAAACATGCACTGTCCTCCAGCAGAAGGCAGTTTCTGTGATGAGCATGGAAATGCCATCAAACTAGCAATTGTTGTTGACTAAAACACGCACGTGGGTTATGTCGACAAAGCAGACAGAATGGCAAACAGTCACAGCATCAGTCGCCGGACCTGGAAATGGACAAATAAACTATTCTTCCATCTCCTGGATCTGACGATTCTGAACAGTTTCATCCTGTGGCACAAAATTGTCACACAGAGAATTTCGTCTTGCCCTTGTGCGCAACATGCTGGAACATGCTGCAAGGGGTCCACCTCACCCTCAAAGGTTCATGGGTGGCCCTCCTGCTGTGTCATCGGCGATATCTCGATTAGAGGAGGCCACTTGACATCTCTGGCTGACTTTCTCTAATACAAGACTGAGGTGTCGTGTGTGCTCTTTGCGTGGGAAACAGAGTTACATCCGGACAAAGTGCACGAACTGCAACGTTGGACTCTGCATTTCCGGATGTTTCCAACAGTACCACATGAAGGCAACATTCAGTTAGATGATGCAGGAGGGAAGACTATCTACTTATAAAGCTGGTGCCCAAAAATAATGTAAGTAGAACAAGAATTTCTATCTTAAAATTAGATTTTAAAACACTGTGCGCACGCGTGGATTGCGCATACTCATACGCTGTCGCACGGCCATTCGGCTACACTTTAAAGGTCTCCATACGGTGTTGCTAGGCTCTTAAAGGTTATTATGTATTGCTAATTATCTTGTTGGTATAATCATATGTGTAATATTATATCTATTTAATTGAGGTATTCAGTTTAGATTTCAACTATGGTCGAACTGATGTCTTTGCAATTTTATCTGTGATTGTCTTGTGACTGTTGTTTGACAGTTTTATATTCAGTGCCAGTTGCACACTTATGAATACTCTGAAATGCTGATGTATGTATGTATGTACAATTCTTGCCACTCTTGTTGCAAGAGAATACAGAATCTTTTGTAACCTTGAAATCTGTTCATCACATGATAAATATCTTGTGGGCTTCACTGTAATTAGCTTACAAAAGTCCTAGTAACTTAGTTCTAGTAACTTCCTAGTAACTAGTTCTAACAAGTGTACCAGTAACTAACTGCAAACAGTTCCATGACTCCCTAAGTATTTTTGCTCCTATAGAATTTCTCTCAAACACAGTTCAGTTTACACAAAATTTAATTTCATCTACATCAGAACTGCTTAAAAGGAAATGGAAGTGGTACATCACAAGCAGCAACATTCAACAAACTATAACTGTCTAGAGACAATTCAGAAAAAGGCCTTCAAAGGCAAGTCAGCAGCACACTGCAGTTGTTCCATGCGCACAGTAGACAGCCAGAGAGATCGAGATGAGAAAGACAACTGGAATTCCTGCCTATCTGTGATATCTGCCTAACAGTGGACATACAGAAACATACAGCTCACCTCAGGTTCAGCCTTTATCTCCTGAACTGTTAATTGCACAGGATCTGCTTCCTCTTCTGCAGCTGAGACTTCCTCAGCTTTTATATTCAAAGCTTGGTTTGCATCATGACTTGCTGGGTATATCTCACCATGTGGACCCACTAAGACCTTTTCTGAATTTGTACAGTTCTGTAAAGGCATCACATCTTCTATCAGTCATGGCTGCACAACACCACATATGAAGCAATATATGCTCTCCTTGCTGTAGCTGTTTCTCATTACATCTAACCCATAACAGTTACTCTGTACAGATTTCTTCTCTACACACTTCATCATCTTAGGAAGTGTTAAGTTCATAATGCAGGGACTTTCCTGAGAAACCTGTGGTCTCTGTGGAAGTACAAACAATACGTATCTACTCTTTAGAGAACCTAGGGACTTATTACTGTGTTCACATATGCCCATCAAAACTTTGCATCCTGACACAAACAAACCCAGTCCAAAACCCCCATAACTGTACCTTTAAAATCCATCTCCACAACTGTCTCATTCTCTCAGGCCTTCTGTCAAAATCTTTGTACGCATTTCTCATTTCTCACACGTGTGCCACATGACATATCAATATCACCCTCCTTGAACTGATCCCTCGCCCACATAATAATGCAAAGTGTTGTAATATGAAGAACCAAATAAACTTTCCAGGCTGATTATAAAAACTAACACAAGTTTGGCATAAAAAGTTTAGTTTCTTAAGATATGAGAACTGACTGATGACAACAAAATTCTTGTCTGTGCACACAACTCACCATCCTTTCTGTCACAGCAGGAAATGTTTCTTCAGCTCTCTGTAGCAGAATTCGCGGAATTTCTGCTGCAAGAGAATCCAGAATCTTTCATAACCTTGAAACTTTATTTTATCACACATGATACTTTGTGGGTGGCAAATGAATTGATTTACAAGAACCCTAGTGATACAGAATCATATTTCTAAGTGTACCAGTACCTAGCTCTGAATATTTGCTCACGTCTGTAAGGAAACATATTAATTATTGTGAACAAACACACTGACGTGGACTTCTTTGTTCTCAAGGCAGAGATTATGAAGCTCAGTTTCTTATTATACGTTGTGTAGTCTAGATATTTGCCCACGTCTGTAAGGAAATATACTAATTATTGTGAACAAACACACTGACGTGGACTTCTTTGTTCTCAAGGCAGAGATCTTTTACCGGTTCTCACGGTCTCTTTGCTTGCAGATTTCTTATATATTTTTTCTTCTACCCTGAAGATGGAGGCGATACGTTCCTCCGAAACGTCGGTTAACACCACATATACACGGTGCCAAATCCCAGAAGACTGCTTTCTTCAGAGATTATGAAGCTCGGTTTCTTTTTACACGTTGTGTAGTCTAGATTGTTGCTCAGTTGTGAAGGCAGATAGTTCACCCATTTTGCGTGAACCTCTTGCTTCCCAAATGTCGGTAGCAGGCTACCAGATTGCACGGAGTTACATCCCAGAAACAGCAACCTACTCTACAAATTTACATCGCCGACCCGCCAAAATGTATTTCTATGCCCTGCATACATACCACAGCCCATCAGCTCTCACGACTTCCTTTATAAGTCGGATCTGTATATGTAACAGGCGAGAAAGGACATAGAGCTGTAAAAATGTGCAGTCTACTAGTAACATCAACCTCGGAGCGGGCGACGAGAAGTTTAGCGGAAACCCAACTAGAACTTGCAACAGCGGAATAATATCACGAGCACCATAATTTGTCAAAATATGAGGAAACTGAATTTCTACCGAATAATCCTAATGATTCCCTAAAGAATAACCACAACTTACACACTTACATTAACAACGTAATGTCCAGTATCGAGGATGCAAGTATTTATGGTACTGCTGTAAACAGTTCGTGACGTCGGTATCACAGCAATCACAGCCGACTCAGAGACGCCAGGGACCCAGGCGCTAGAATAACCCGACCAATCAAATGTTGAGGCATCTATATGCAAGGCAACTACATTTTATTGGTTGGCAAAGTACTCTCCGAGCTCTCCGAGTCCTCCGTGTCGTCACGGTATTATAAGAATGCGGCCATCTATTTTCCACAGATATGCCGCCGCCACTGCCGGGAGTTCGGTCGGTAAGGTGTCCTATCCTATGCGTACTATCCCTCTCCCTCTCTCTCGCGCTACCCCTTCTACACTGACAAACATAGGCTATAGCAAGCCTAGCATGCAATGAGTACCAGAATGTTCGTTTTCTGGGCGTAGAGCTGCTAAAGTATGATGCTGGCTGCACATGCATCTAGCACTGAAAATCAAAAGTATATCTCCACAATATGTACAACTTGATGGCATGGAGCATACACAAAAAATGCCTGTATGAAATCTTCCGACATGTGCCCAGGAATAGTTCTCACTAGACAGAACTGTAAAATAATTCTGACAAATTTTGATAATTTAGATAGATTTTGGTTACAGGAGAAGGTGGTAAACTTTAAGCTGGTTTTCTGCTGTATAAAATTAGGCCACTGATAATAACTTATTTGAGGGTCAAAACATGCGGGCAGATCATTGAATGGATTGGTGATAATAACAATGTAATTATTCCATTCAGCTGCATCTGATGGCAACATTATTTGTAAGAAAACCGAATGGAAAGCAATGAATTCGACATAAGTGTAATTCATGGCTTTCAGATTTGAACGTTCATTTTCCAGCAGATTATACATGAAACATGATATAAGGTGTAAGATTTGAGGCTTTCACGGCGGTGACTATGAAGAAAGCAGTCTTCTGGGATTTGGCACCGTGTATATGTGGTGTTAACCGACGTTTCGGAGGAACGTATCGCCTCCATCTTCAGGGTAGAAGGAAAAAGAAAAAATATATAAGAAATCCGCAAGCGAAGAGACCGTGAGAACCGGTAAAAGCTTCTCACGGTCTCTTCGCTTGCGGATTTCTTATATTTTTCTTTTTCCTTCTACCCTGAAGATGGAGGTGATACGTTCCTCCGAAACGTCAGTTAACACCACATATACACGGTGCCAAATCCCAGAAGACTGCTTTCTCCATGATATAAGGTCTTACATGAACAGATCATTGGAAAAAATACTCAATGTTGATAAGAATGTGTTTATTCTATGATACTTCAATGTACACAGATATCAATTAACAATGCATACATCACAGTCACACACATTTCATAACTTATCATAAAAATAGGAACACCAACTTAATGTTTATATATGTATATGCATAAAAATGGACATTAACAGAAGACAAATGAAGTAATCACAAACTTTTACAAAAATAATCACACTACAGAAGATAATGAGATGTATAAAAGGGTCAATGTGATATAAAATAAAGTGTATTTGCTATATTATAAAATGCAGCTGGAGACGTTTCGTTACTCACCTTTATAGTGCCATTAGAAATTAGAATCACAACATCATAAAATGAAAGAAGACGCTGTCTTCACTATTGCCAATATTTCCCTTTCATTCTGCAAAAATTGTTTTGTTTGCTTTATGAAACAAATGAGTACATCTGAATGTCTTTCTGTTCGTATTTACAAAAGTAAAGGACAAAATAATTGTAATTTTGGAATTTAAAAGAGGCACTTAAATACCGGTTGAAAATTTGCATCTAATTTTATCTCTTGTATGTAATTTTATATGACACTTGCTACCACACGGAAATTTCAAGTTCATTTTCTGCTGCTGTCCTAGAAACCAAATTAAATTGAAAGCGATTAGAATTCTGATTTTGAGTGGCAATACAAACAAAGCTGCTGCAGAACTTATCATCGTTAGCAAGGCTTTAATACTCAGACATTGCAAGTGTATATAATTCTGTTCCACCATATTTTGTTTAGTTCTCTTTAAGTTTCATACCTTAAATGTATTCTACCAGGAAATTAACAAATTCAATTTAAACCCCAGAATGCAAGTACCCCTTGTACAAGATAGTGGGGATGATCCAGTACCTCCAGGAGGTACTGAGAATGAATGCAGCCTAAAGAAAAGTAATGTCATTATTATATATTCTTTGTGTAGTAACAAATGTCTCTGTCTTCAAGTTCACACCTGGGCCCATTCAACTTGTTTACCTTCCACAAATTATATTTTCTTCATCGCCACAAACTTCAAATAAGACATTCACATTTAATTACTTCATTATGCTATACCGAATGAATACTAATTATAAAACTAAAAAGCTATTTTTAAGTTTCATGTCATAGTTCAGATGGATAGATGCTGGTTTCTCACTGCTGACATTCAAGTTCAATTTCAGGGTAGTTCATGCAGTATTTGTGGTGGAAAGAGTGGCACTAGGGCAGGTTCTTCCCTGAGCACTTCAGTTTACCCATCATTCATCATTCCACTCACGTTCTAAACTTATTTATCATAAGAAGCTGTTACAATATGCCTGTTTGAAGCCACAGCACAAAAGGACTCTGTCTTACCCCACTTCAACAACTGAGACCTCAATACTGAGCGACTCAGTCTCAGCCCACTCCTACAGCTAACTCATCTGGGGCTGGTACAATAGACCAATTTGAGGCTGTACTATCAGTCTCACTGTACTCCTGCAACTAGCTCATCAGGTGCTGGTACAATACGCCCATTTGAATATGCAGTACCAGTCTCACCACAGTCCTGCATCCAGCTCATCAGGGGCTGATACAATAGCCCCATTTGAGGCTTCAGGACCAAGAGACTCAGAGCCACTCCACTCCTACAACTAACTCATTAGGGACTGGTACAAGAGGCCCATGTGTAACAGCAGTACCAAGAGAACCAGTACCATACACTTTTAAAACTAAATCAAATCATCAGGACTGGTATATCAAGCCTTCTGCAGTACCAAAGGATTCAGTCTCACCCAACTTTTGCAATTAAGCCCTCAGAGACTGATACAATACACCAATCTGAGGCTGCAGTACCCAAGAAATGTGGCTCATTTCATTCCTGCACCTAACAAGTAACTTTTCAGCTGATCTGTGAACATTTTAAGATTTCCAATTTGTTTTCCTCTACATTATTTTCTATAAGTTATTTCAAGGGTTTCACATGAAGTACTAGAATGTAGGATTTGAAGTTCTCAAATCCGCGGTTCTGAAGGGTTCTGTCTTCTGGGATGTAATGTCATGTATTCCATTGAAAACCTCTTATATATATTATTACGTGATTGAATGTGATTATATTAGGATATGGATAGGTAATTGGCTTTATTGAGCACTTACAGATTTTAACTATAAGTAATTATAGTGCTTCTGCTAATTCACACACTCTACAATTCACTACAGCACACACTCAGTTTTCTCAGTCTCCTGTATCTTCGGCGACTATCAACTGGTAATGGCTTTCTATGTCATAGGTTCCTCAGCTTATGTGTTCACGCCCTTACTGGCAGGTGGCTGTCACACAACTCACTCCTACTCTTCTAACTTCCGTCTCAAGACTCTAGAGACTAAGTCAGTCACCAACCAAGCCACTTCACTACACCACACTCCTTACATAGCCTCAGCAGAGACTGCATAGAAAACACATCTCTCAGAAGTTCTATTGTTTCATGACATGTCAAAGGAGCTACTGTCTAGCAACAATCATTATTCACAGAGTCATTGCTTAGCAAGTTGCACTGCCTTCTGTTTGCATTGAGAGTTTCCATATAAAGTATAAGCCAAGCAATAAACCATCATGGAACTGCTTCACTCTGGTTTCTTGCTTGGCTTATTCTTTGAACTAGAAGATGAAGACATGTTTCTCCAAAACATCAACTGACTTTCAATGAGCTACACAGAGTTATATCCCAGAAGACAGAACTCTTTTAAGTATTAGAATGTTTTCCTTTTTAGGGTTTGACAGCATTATTTAATTTGTGGAGTAAAGAAGTTCAGGGCACAGCAGGAATAGACACTTGGTAAAGAAAAAAGGGAAACATATCCCTTCAATTAGCACCATGCCATACAGATGTGTGTGAGGGTGGATGCAATGCTCCCACCTTAAGCTCAGCAGTAGTCAACTCTGTGGGCCTTGGGGATAGTGAGATATGATAGTGAAGAAAAGAATATCTACCCCTTCCAGGAATTGAATTCTCGTGACGCACCCTGTATCCCTGACTGAAATATCCTCAGTCTTTTATAAAATAATGTTCAGGGTCTGCAAAATAGGAAGGTTAAAGACAAGTAAAAGTGTTATTCAGACAATTGTGAGAAAATTTTTACTCCTTTCCATTGCCTCAGAAAATCAATGACATATGTGTTACCATACTGAAGGAGTTGCAGGACCATAGTGGCTCAGAGCAGAAACAAACAGTGGCCCTAAAGGATATTTTATTCGTAACAGTTTAAGATGTAAGCTGAGCATTACATGTAAGATTTGAGGCTTTCACGGCGGTGACTATGAAGAAAGCAGTCTTCTGGGATTTGGCACCGTGTATATGTGGTGTTAACCGACGTTTGTGTTGTCGCTTGCAGATTTACTTATACTTTTTCTTCAACCCTGAAGATGGGGGCGATACGTTCCTCCGAAACGTCGGTTAACACCACATATACACGGTGCCAAATCCCAGAAGACTGCTTTCTCTGAGCATTACATGATTGTGAAAAAACTGACAGTGATTTTGTTACTATGTAGGGTGACAACAAAACTAGAATAATCTTGCTGCACTCATTCTGAGTTAAAATCTATAATAGCCAGGCCCATAAGCCAGATCCATAAAGGTATGTCTCTAATTAAAGTTCTACTTAAACTACAATAATATAAGAAAGAAACTGAACTCACTATATTTAATAATTAAAATGCTGACAGTTCTCTATCTGTGGCATAAACACAACAGCAGCAGAAAGCTGATATGGACTAGGCTCAATTAAAAATACAATTATGAACCATACATTTCTGCATGATTTTGGCAACATAAAAGCTTATATTTTGAACTTTATGAAATTATAAGGTACACATAATGCATATGGGCTTCTGTTTCTACATGTTGTTATTATAAATGATCTTTAATAAGTTTTGAACTTACATTACAACATCATTGTGGTGTTACATACCTACAGACCTACGTAAATTAGAATATAACCCATTAAAATCCAACATAATCATTATCAATATCACCAAGGCTTAGGTCACTAGACCTGCTCCATCTGCATATTTAAGATTAGTTCTTCCACCCAGTTTGTCTTGTTTTCCTGTTGACTTACACTTCACCAATATCTATGGCTTTTTATAGAATTATCCTCAGGACATGTTGCAGTCAGATGGTTCTCTGGCCTCTCAGTAGTCTCAACAACATTTGTTGGAAGAAGTTCTTATCTCGCTTCTTCATTATATGTATGTTCATATGGTATGCATCCTGTCTTAGACCTCAGCAGTTTGATTTCTGCACTTCCAGTCCTTTTACTTTACTGAGACACCAGCACCATCACCATCACCATCAGGCCTGTGTACCTGTGTTGGCACAGCCACTGTCTCATACAGTTTGTGGACCACATGGTTTCTTATTCTTCTTAATGTGATCTGTTTTATTAGACCCTAAATGTGTTGGAATCTATAACTTAATCTTGACATCACTACTCTGATTCATATTATTTACTAGTATATTATGACTAAGTTTATAATTGTAAAAAATATTAGGTCTCAGGTTTTCATGACTGTGAAGATTTAGATTGTGGTCTTCTGGGTTATAACAACCTGTAGTCTGGCAGTTTTTTTTGGGGGGGGGGACCTACTGTTCCAATCTTAACTGTTCAGGCAGAACGTTCTTCCGAGATGCTAGTAACCACCAATCAGACTACATGGTTTCACAATGTAGGTGACCACAGTGTAAGTTTAAAGTTGATGGAAAAATAAAACTTGCATAAAAATGTCTGCTTCTGGCATGGCTAGTCACATCTGTGAAATGAAAAGTGTGAAGATGTACCAACTCACTGCCTTAGCAGCAGCATAATGTAGCCTCTGCATTAGTGCATTCTCATGAACAGTCTTTACCCCAGACAGCCCAGACTATGGACTGATCAACCTACAGACCAGGCTGCAAAAAGGAACATCGTAATAAAAATCTTACTTCAAATTAAATGTAAATAAATTTATAAGGAGATGGTATAGTATCAAACTTCGGATTCTGTTTATTCATGTTTAAATCTTCTGTAATGGTACTCTAGATGAGATACTTTCAATTGCATTGGGACTGCTACTGACATGACCCTAAGATTCTTACCTAAAAAGAAAACCTTTCCACCCATTCCAGCTTCATAATGTACATCGTTTGTAAAGAGCAGATCAGAGTTTAGTCCAGAACCTGAGTGACAGATTTCCTCCAATCACTCCTCTGTTGTAATTTGCTATTCTAGACATGAGCGTTGTTTGAGTGTGTTTTATAAGCCTTTGGCACAACCTTTGGAGGATATGGTGGCACTGTCAATGGTTAGTCTGCTCTTGATGCAGATCTACATGCAGAGACAGCAGGGTCACTGTGCACTGGTGGCAGAGTTTCCTTGTGCAGAAACGACAACCCTAGGCTTGATGCCGCACTTGAACCTGTGCAGCTACTGGTCTGAGAATCCTGTGATGTGCTCCTGTTGAAATCTCTGATCCCAACACTACCAGGAGCCCTGCTTAAGCCTCCTCCCATTCTGACTGGTACCCTACTGCCAGCTGCCATGGTGCGAGAGAATGGATACCTCCATGGAGACTTTGGAGGATCCATTTCAAAACCTTCATTAATCACACCCTGACGATCCTCTAATTGTTCACGTTTGGACAGGCGTCTGTGAGAAGAACAGAAGAAGTGAGTGTTAGTGTCTTCACCTCAAGTTAAAATTGCAAGAATGTGGTATTTCTGTCACAAGACTGGCCTCTGATGGGCGAGGCTCTTAAGCAACTTCATGCATGTTCAATTTCTTAACAAAAATAATATAAAATTAGCATTCCAGGAAACCAAAATGGCAGTTTAAGAAGCACTTTTTTCTCATAACATTATAAAAGATGGTGAAAATACAATAAAGAAGAAGGATTTGACGTTCTCACAGTGGAGTTTATGAAGATTTCTATCTTCTGTGATACAATACCATGTATTCTGTTGAAAGCATATCGCCTCCATCTTCATGGCTGAAGAGTAAGCCAGGCAAGAAACCAGCATGAAGCAGACAGCAAGTAAAGTTTGGCTTACTTTTCAACCATGAAGAAGGAGGCAACATGGTCCTCTGTAATGTCAGCTGTCTTTCAACAGACAAAGCAGTGTTATATCACAGAGGATAAAACTCTTTGCAATAAGTAATGTCCTATATTGTACTAAGTTTATAATATTACATGCAAATCATATATACCCAATATGTGTATATATATTAGGAATGGTTTCAGTTGTTAGTGCATAAAACTAATTGGACTGAAATGCACGTTATAATAGGGACTTCAGAAGAACAAGATGGACAGAAGATAGAGTCCTTCCTCAGAAATGCAATGTGTATACATACATACATATAGTATTTCAATCACAAGTACAAAGTACAATGGACAAGAAAGTGGTCACAAGCATAACACAAACAAGCAAACAAAGCAGAAAGACAACTCAAAGCTAAACAAACACTGTAACTAATTATTTACTGTATGCTCCAAAAATTCATTAACTGTATAAAATGAGTTATTCATGAGATACGAAAATAAATTATTTTCAAAACTGATTCTATCCTTTCTAAGACTTTGAATGGTCTTTGGCAATCTATTAAATCACCTAATACCAGTAAACGTAGTGCCCTTCTGAAAGCTGAAATATAAATTTGATTTTTCCTTCTAGTGTTCAGGCCATGAACCTCTGAACCTGAACAGAAATTATTTTGATTATACATCACAAACAACTGTACTGTTCATTTAAGTTTTGCAGCAGACTGGGCCTCCATACATTACAACACCTTCCAGCACCTCTCAGCTGCTGCTGTTGTGAAGGGCCTGTTATGCTTTAATGATATGCATTAAATGGCAGGGAAGTTGCAGAACATCAAACACTGATATTTTAAACACTGTCTGTCATCCAAATTTTTTTCAAACCACATGTTTTAGAGACTGAATCTGTCCCCTTCTCTCAATGGAAAGTAAGGATCTGTACTCTATTGACCCCTCAGCAATGCCACTCTCAAACCCAAGGCAGGTTTTTCGCCAGTATAAGAAAAGACAACCAATTTCTGAGTTGTTGCAGTATGAAAAATTGGGACAGTGGACAGTGCCCAAAATATTAATGAAAAAGGCTACTGCACAACATCATCAGGCATACTCAAAAGGTTTATGTTTCATGCTTCATCTACAAAATGACTGGGGTGTCAGATGAATTTAATTCTGATGCATACTAATTCAATATAACCTCAATTTTACATTGTAACTGTACCACTGTCATGCAACCATTTAAATGTAATGTTTTTTTTTATTAATTAGAAATTTTAATTGTTCACAATGGGATGCAATGAACAAGTGCAGTGAGACATAGGTCTATTCTTGCATGTAAGAGTTAGCGTCTTCTCACAAGTGCAGAGAACAGGAAGACACCCCATCAAGAGTTCTTAGAAATTTTACTTGAAAGTGTAACTACAAAATCTTTTGTGAATTTGATACTTGACAGCTTGTGCATGCCATAACTTAAAATAGGGAAGTTTTTATAATCCAAGCCAAGCTTAACATTTGTCATGATTTTGACAGAAAGTTGGACAGTTGACAGTTTGAGCTCAGAAACCTAAACTCCTTGTAATCCTTAAATGGAGTGGAGGAATAGCTAATTAAAAGATACTCCTATTTTTCAAATGTAACCAATCACTAAATTTTAAGGGTGTGATAGAATTGAGACACTGATGGAACAAGAAACTGATGGTTCGAAAGGAAGTCAGTTGTCGAAGGGAGTCACACTCCGCCCCTTGAGGAAATCAGCTGTAAAGATTACACATCAGATCTCATACAAACAAGACGTAAAAGTTACTGATTTGAAGTTGTATTAAGAAGTGGTTCAACAAGTGTTCAATAACAATAATTCATCTAAACTTGATATGTGCTTTTGTAGTTTGTGTTCATTTCTGCTTCTCCAAGTTGTAGCCCATTCAAGCCTCTGAGAAAAAGAGACCCTCAGCTCTACCAAATCAACAAACCTCACCTCCTTATAAATTAAACAACTCTGAAATATAATTTAGTACAAGAAAAAGTATCTACAAGTGCGACCAACATGTGTGGGCGAGAGAAGATAATAATTGAGTTTAACAAAAGGTAAGGTGAGAGGGAAGTTATAACATAAAGATTGAATTAAACTCCATTAACTCATTGTGCTCAGTTCTTAGAACCTTCAGCCTTTCATTAAGATAATAAAAGTAAAGCTATTCCTGTAAGAGGCTCTGAAGGCCCATAGGGTGGTGAGACATTGAGGGTCCCACATTATCTAGACAATCGGCTCAAAGATGGCGGTAAGGTTGTCAGCCTTGCATGTCAGCCATGCTTTACTCCCCAGGAAAATTATTTAATTCCTGGTACTCATTTCTGTTAGAGGCTGAGTCGACCCCAGGGCCATGGGGTGGCTGGAAGGATTACGTCAATTGAAAAAAAAATCCAATGACCTCAGCGGGACTACTGGCTTGTAGCATATTGCCTCCACCAACTACACTACAGCGTGCCCTTTCATTAAGACAATATTAGTACTAAAAGGGCTAAATGTGGCTCTTCATACCACAACAGAGGGCGACACACAACATATAAGCATATTTTGGCATTACTTACAACTTTCGTTTCATATACTTTTCAGTACAGTTCACACTAAATGAAAACCATGGGCAAATTGTGAAACATTATAGCTTAATCTGAGCTTTCAAAACCTATGTCAATTGAGCATTCTGACTTAGTATTATTTCCTAAAACTCACCTATCATTCAACTCAAATCACTTTAGACAACCTGGTATATGGAAGGTTGTACCTTTTTTTCAGAAGTAGCCAAAACTGCATTTTTAAGTTCATACCATGTCAGTATGGAAATAATATCAAAAATTTTTAGAGACTGTCTCCCTCTTTGTCATTCATTCAATTCACCTAATCTCACTGCTGGCCACTATAATATACATATACATATATTACACAATGATGTCAAAGACAGACTAAAGTTGCTGTAATTTGATGTTGAAGTGTTAGTAATTAAAATGTTTAATGAATTCTCAACCAGTGGAAAGAAACTTGATGAGTTAAAAGATTTTTTTTTCTCCCAGAAACTGAGTACTCTGTTCTTTTCTTCATGTACCTCCTCACTTCCTGACCTTGTTTGCTGCTGTGGACAGATTATTTATAAAAGCAGTAAAGTCTTATCTTCTTGAGCCAAAGTGAAGGAAACGTGAGCAGAGCAACATGGACATTTGTTGTTGTTGTTTTTGTTTTTTTTTATAATAATAAAAATGACTGTGAAGTTGCTGATGAACTAACTCTTCCAGAACTATACTTGTGCTTGTTCACAATCTCATAAGTTTGTTTAATGTAAACATTAAACAAGTTAAACAAGTATAAAGCAATTACAGATCCCTGAAATACACTCAGTATTCAATAAGTTGAAAAAATAATCTGTCAACAGGTAGAGAGAACTTCTATGGACTCCAGGTTTTACAGCATTTGAAGAAACTTTTTCCTTAAGAGCAAAATCCAGGATGATCAGTGATTTTCCACTCAAAGTCTAGACTCTCTTGATAAGATGGGCTGATTCCAGGGAAGATTTGTCCTGTAAACTCTGTGCTCCACTAGACCATGACAGACCTACTGATACGAATTCCATGCTTAGATTGCTGAATTTGTTGAATGTGGAAGTGAATGGCAACCCATTACTTTTGGAAATTTGTGATTTGAATGAAGTTTTCCCCTTATTAAAGGAGAAATTGCACCAAGTGTTTCATGACTAAGTCATTCTGGGTACAAAGTAAGTGTTTAGAAGCATAATATTTCTAATATCTTGGTTAGTTTTACTAACACAAGACACCTTGGTTGCTCAAAATTGTTTGACATGTTCTGGTCATATCACCATCAAATGCTTTCATGGAACATGTGTTCTGTGTTGTGCAAAACATTTGGAACAATAAAAGGAACTTTCTGAAAGGTGAAATAGTAAAAGCCAAACTTCTAGTGCATTCAAACTACAATATGATAAGCATAGAAGCTGCAAATTCACATGAAATGTGACAGTGGAAAAGAACTTGCCAAAGTTGCTACACTGGAGAAATATAAATTCAAAGTGTGATGTTGGCATGACACAGCAGTGGTCAGCAGTGGTAAATATTTAGATAGCATTGTACATCTTTTACTTCTATCCTTATTGTTTATATTTATAATTTGTTATATTTTAGAATAAAATCACATAGTTGTGTCCTGGTGTCCTGTGAATTAAAATTTATTCTTCTATTCTTACTGAAGTTTCACTACAGCTCAAATGCACAGTGTGATTACAGAACTGGTTTTCAGCATAAATGCAGATGAAAGCTTTAATTATGGTTTTTTACTCATATCACTATAACGACTTTAAAAGCTTGAAGATTTCCAATAATCTTATGCTAATGCTCAGAATCTGGGGGGGGGGGACTTCTGATTTTGATGCCATGAAAGCTACCACAAATATAAAATCTATTATTCAGATACTTAAGGAGGGGGAGGAGAAAAAATGCCTGGTTTTGACTTAGGTGAAAGTTGGCAACCCTATCTATAACAAATCATGAACACACACACACATCATGTAGGATAACCAACATACTACACAATAACTGCACAAGATACCAACCATACTTAACAGAAAGAATCATAACAGAGTCCCAAAAGTTGCTTTTTGAAAGGATACAGATGCATAGGAAGATCATTTATGATATTGTTGTGACACTGAACAAGCCTAAGTATGTGTTTCTATGGAGAACAAAAGAAGACTACATAATAGTTCTGTCTTCTGGGACATAACGCAGTGTCATCTGTTTCCTGTTTCATGCTGATTTCTTGCTTGGCTTATACTTTGACCCTGAAGATGGAAACAACATGATCACCTGAAACGTTGGTTGACTTTCAACAGACTACACTGTGTTATATCCTAGATGACAGTACAATTCATATGGCTGTGATAACCTCAGATCCTACAAGACTACGTAAGTTTTGTGGTTTTCATGGGTGTGATCAGACTGTGGTCTTCTGGACTGTGATACAGTGCAGTGTTGTTGGTGGATAGAACAAGCAGCCTTCACCTGCTCAGTAGGGTGTGGATGCACTTATATGGAGGCAGACTGCAAGGAAGTGACTGATCATTCAGCTCCACAGAATGTGGACGTGCATACCAGACTGCATGGTGTCACAGCCCAGGAGACCATAATCTGAAGACCACATAAATGTTTCATGCTTACATATGCTACATTTGCTTTTGTGTGTTCAAAAGAGTTTGTGTTTCAAGAGCCAGATATTTGTACAAAGCAAAAGCCTTAGTCAATTTTAGTCTGCTATGCAGTAGTGCACTTGCCAGTTTTCTTGCCCAAGATGATACAACATGAAAATTGCAGCACAACATTATTCTAGAGTTATATTTCTGTACAAAAAAATCATGCCATTTCATTGGCAAAAATCAAATTTATTTACAGAGATTTTTCATGGTTGAATTAATATCCTCCTGTTATTGAAGGTATGAACATAAAACAAACTGCATAAACTGCCTGTTAGCTGTTCCTCATTCATAAACTACAGGAAGAAATGCATTAGGGGTAAGTTCACATGTTTCTGAATAAACATGGCTTCAAAATGATGGTCCAACTGCAGATCAAACCTGCCCCTCCAAGTTATTGATAAATATATCTGGACACCAGTGATGATTGTTGTTATGTAGCCAATTTCATGAGAAAAAGATTGGAAGTTCTGGATGAAAACATCACCACCTGTGAATGAAAACAGACCCCTGCCCATACCTTTTGTAGGTGTCAAAGACATTACATACAAAACAACCAAAGAGAGCAAAGATGTACCATTTCTTTTACATTACTCACCATTCCTGTGAACATCTGGTTTGAAGAGTATCCTTTCATTCAACAGGTACACAAACTTTTCCATCAATACAAGAGTCACTAATATAAAGAATCTTCAGGTAAATTAGAATAGGGAGAATAATTCTTTTCACTTCTGTATTTTGGATAAAATTCTTTGTTTCACAATGTGCATTATATTGCCTTGCTCAATGGTGAAAAGAACTTTATGTCAGAAGTTCATAACAATAAAATAATCTGACTATGCAATACAGTGAAACGTCTGTACCCATAATGACCTAACAAAACTGATCTCCGGATTTCTCATGGAACTCAGCAGTCACAATAGTATTAACATGACCATTACAGAATTACTTTTCATATCTGTAATTCAGTAGGTGTGTTTCAAAGTGCAGAGCAGTGAAACTTTATGTTGATGTGAACTCACCTCTATCTCTGGTGCCAATCTGATATCCCTCATGTAAGAAAGTGAAGGTGCTTACCTGCATTTCAGTCTACATGCCCCATATCCATGCATTTCTTCTTTCCCATACACCCCATACTTCCATCATATTTTCCCTGGGGTAATGTTCTTGAACCTCAAGGGTACTGCTTGTTGAGGCTTCATTCTGTGAGGTTGACTCTTAAAATTTTTGTTTGATTTGAGGACGAGGTGGGCAGGACATATAGCACGAATGGGGGAGATGAGGAATGCGTATAGGATATGGGTGGGGAAGCCAGAAGGAAAGCGACCACTGGGAAAACCAAGGCATAGGTGGGTGGACAATATTAAAATGGATCTTAGAGAGATAGGATGGGATGGGGTGGATTGGATTGATCTGGCTCAGGATAAGGACCAGTGGAGGGCTCTTGTGAACACGGTAATGTACCTTCAGGTTCCATAAAATGCTGGGAAATTCTTGAGTAGCTGCAGAATTGGCAGCTCCTCCAAAAGGGTTCAGCTCCATGAGTAAGTAAGTAAGTTGGGGATATAAAATATATTTTTGCCCACTGTAGGCCTCCCACAAGTAGTCTGACTCACACACCGCCTACCATGTTAATTTTGGTTCCCAAGGACAGGGATTTTTCATTTTGAGACCTCAGATGATGTGCTGGCAGCTCTGGTTTTAATTTCTTGTTCTGCTGTTGGTTCATTTCATGTTTGATTTACTGTTAATATTTTCACCCACCTCCTACATGGGTAAAGTATGTACATTTCAGTTGGCCAAACATAAAATTTTTAAATTATTAAACAGAGAGAGGATCTTCCACATGTATGTGTGTATGTATAACATGACCTATATAGTAGTAGCGATTGCTTCACAAGGAGCTGGGATAGCTTCGGTAGTATAGCTACTGGCTACGGGCTCAAGGATGGAGGAGTCGAAGTCTGAGTCCTGGTGAGGCAAGAATTTTTACTCCTTCATGTCATTCAGACAGGCTCTGGGTACACCCAACTTCCTAAACAATGGGTACCAGGGGCTCTTTCCTCGGGGGTAAAGCGGCTGCGGCGTGAAGCTGACCACTCACCTCCAACCAGTGCCAAGGTCAAGAAAATGTGGATCTATACATCCACTCCCCCATACGCCTTCATGATGTAGTGCTTAATTAGTTAAGCACAGGGACAACTTTACCTTTATGTTTTATTGGTTCACAAAGAAAGAGATGCTCAAGTCAAAGACATGAAAAGAAAACAGGGTCAAACAAAGTATCAGTTAGATTTCAGTCTTCTGGGATTTGAGCTGTGTATTCAGAATTACTGGGTTTTTTACTTTGTCCATTGTCTGGTATTCTAGAAACTAGAAAGCACAACGTTTTGGAAACTGGTTCTGTTTCCGTCCTCAGGTGAGGTGCGAAGACACCTACTCAGTTGGGTCCCTCAAAAAGAGCTAACTTCAATCATGGGACAGCTCCTGTCAGATTCACTACAGCTATTTAGTTACCTGAGATCGGGTTCATTTGGAGGGATTGGAGTGAGGTAAGAGCAAAATATGTGATAAGCACACACATTCATGGAAGTAGTTTCTACTTGTAGTTTCTTGAACACCTGATGATGGACAAAGTCTGAGTATTATACATCATCGTGAAAATCCTTTAGAATCTATCTGAGCCGTGTAGATTGGCAGATAAATGCCAACATTTCAGAGGTATCTGACGCTTCCATCTTCACATCTGAGAAAACAGTAATCTTCATGCTCATCATCCCCAGAACCTGACACCCCATGCGATGTCTCACTTCTGTTATGGCACTTTATGAACTGCTGCATACAATTGTGTATGAATTTTGATTGTCACAACATCATATCACACTGGTTGACAAACACTGTTGTATGAGATGTACCTGGAACACTGGCCTACAAATCATGGATTCTAGTGAGGAAAATACAAAGTTACCTGAGTAATCGGGACCCCAGACCAGCACCTGTAGGTTCCTCCAGTCTGTTTGCTGAAGTTCTCTTTTTGTTATTTCTGGTGTCATGACTCTCTTCTATAATGATGTGTCGATCATATGGAGTGTCATAATCCACTTCTAGTATCGTGGAGAAGCGATGAGGATAGATGACGTCTATAATTGCTATCACAAGACCTACAGCTATGCACAATACACCTGTAAGCAGACAGTAAAATCTCATTTCAGTTGCATGGCTACTGCCACTAAATATGGCCCATGGCAAAATGGAGCAATATGCAGTGAATTCTTTAATCCTACACATAGATGACTGTGAGTATGGATGTCAGCAGAAACTGAGTGATTTCTGACTTGTATTTTGAAGGCACCCAGTTCCAATCTTGGCAAGGACGGAATATATATCACGGAATTTTTCAGTTTCTTCAAGCAAATGCGGGGATACTTCAAATTACGCCAGGACTACTTACTTTCTCATAGTGTCCACTGATCACCCTCCCATTCAGTGCTATGTAGTTTGCTACTGACAATTCAATTAAATAAACCATAAATAAAATAGCCTTACAATGACCCCGCTGTTAAATTTTAGCTCTGAACCACGGTGGTACCATCCTCACTCATGAAGTATGTGCTTAGGTAGAAGTCATTCTTCAGTAGCTGCACACAGCTCTTCAGGGCTTAAAATTAATGATCCAGTGCATAAAGGCCTCAGTCTTTACTTATAGATTAGCATATCCTGATACTTTCAATAAACAACACAGAAAATGTTTTCATTTCCATGATTGCCTATGCCAGGCACAAGCAAAACAGTACGCTTAAAAGCAGTAGGACTATAAAAAAAAACACGCTGGCAATAATAAGCTAAGCTCAAATATTTAAAGTATGTAGGTGGTTCAAGGTTGATCTGGACTGTATTTATTTATTTATTTTTTACAAAATGGATATATTGCCACAGGCACAAAACTCCCACTTTACACAAACACATTTTTCCATTAGCCTGGCAATTACTGATGCCAGCATCATAAAAGGCTTCATCCTGACCAAGTAGCTAGTTCAGGACACCACGTTTGTGTTTGTCAACAATCTGACATTTCTGTCCTCCTAGCTGCGCCTTAATTGGTTGAAACAAATCAGAATCACTGTCGATTTCACTTTTGTTAAATATGCCATATTTGGAGAAGTGTTATCATGCAATAGGACGATCTCTGAGTTTCCCAGGCCACTTGGTCCACATTTTTGAGAAGAAAGTTACTGTAATACTGTGCGTCAGTTATTACACAGTTTGGAAGAAAGTCAGCATGAATCAGTCTTCCTGAATCCTGAAACACACTTGCCATGATCTCGCCAGCTAACAGCTGTGTCTTGAAATTTTGGGGCTTCAGAAAGCTTACTGAACCAACCAAAGGGTCTCTTCTCCATGCTGTGAATTTAGCTCATGAAGAATTTCTGCTGGTTTCACTTTCCCTTTCACTAGAACTTTGGTTATACAGTGCTGTCCTGCACTAGGAATGACAGTGTCTGATGCCACTTTGTACTAGCTTTAATGCACAGAAGCAGGGTGCATGGCCACCTGCCAGGCAATGAGCGCAGTGTTGCCACCAGTTGTCCATGAAAGAGATTAATTTTTTCTGGAGTTCACATCATCAGGAGTAAAAGATAAAGCCCAGATTAACCTTGAACCACCAAGAGATATCTGTGTTCTTATGTAAAATTATAATTCAAACAGATAAATTTGTCATGTGGTAGTGATTAGAGAATCTGGATTGACAGCTGAGTTTATTGGAAATTTATTACTCTTAATTAGAGAAAATTAGAACACTTCTGTTATTCTTCACAATCTACTAATAACAACAGCACTTTCCAAGTGTTTCTACTCTCCTATATCTCCATGCAGTTATTGCTTGGTAATGTTGTCCAACAACAGGGACTCTCCACAATACTTCTGTGCTCAACAACTCCCCTCTGGTTTCGGTTTTGGACCAAACTAATGCTGACCTTCTCCAACAGTCATTCTTGGTTATGGAGGCTGGGGGCCTCGTGGGACATATGACCATATTTTACGGTCTCACAAATCAGGCCAAGTCATGACGCTGCCTCTCCCAACTCTCCTTCAGGTCTAACTGGTTCTCTTTATATAACTTTTTCATGGACAGATTCAGAAATGTCACCTCCAAACAGCTCCTCTACTGTTGTGTTTATTCATTTCCATGGAAACATGTTTTAACAAACCAGTGTTTTGCAATGGACACCTCAACAATGAGAATTTTGACTATTTAGGCGTCATGTCACAATATTTACATGAGGACATGTCATAGCTTAGGTGGTTACATGATGGCTTCTCATCATGGAAGACTCTGGTTCAATCCCAAGTGATTTCATGTGAGATTTGTGGTGGATGAAGTAGCACTTAAAAGGATTTATCTCCGCATTTCTTCAGCTTTCTCCTGCTAATCATCACTTTCCCATCATTCCATATACATTTGTTTGCATTCCCTGAGATACCTTTAAATTGAGGGCTTTATCTCTGAATTGGCATTTGGTTAGAATCTAACCGTTAGATCTATGAATTCAGGTGGAAGGAAGTTTCATTTAATTATTATTATCAAGAATAAGAGGCTTTGGTAATCATCATGTGTGTCTGGGAAACCAATGTTGATTATTTAATATTCTTCACGTGTGTTCGGATAACAGTTGTTGGTTGTGGAGAATACATGCATAAAATCTTGTTTAATTTTCTCTAAAACAGTACACACAGATATACAAGGTCTTCTTGTAAGGTGTCTCTAATTTCTTCAAAATTTTAATGAAAACTGGAATGTATTGATAAATTGTAATGACATTCTACAACATAAATTTCACAAAAATCCGTTCCAAAGTTATTAAGTTCATTTTCATGCACATGGACAGACGGATGGACAGAGAATATCAATAGGGGCTCTATGTGATTTTTAATGTACCTAAAAAAGGGAATGGGGCATGCAGCAGTGCAGCTGGTTAAGGCACTATGTTGCAAGAAGGTCGCGGGTTCGATTCCTGATGAGGGCAATGAATCTTTTAAATTTGGCTAATCCTTCCAGCCACACTGTGGCCCTGAAGTTGACTTAGCCTCTAACAGAACTGAAAACCAGGAACTTTCCTGGGGGGTTAAGAGTGGCCCGTGCATAAGGCTGACAACCTCACCGCCATCTGTAAGCCAATTGTCTACAAAGTGTGGAGGCCTCAACGTCTCACAAACATATGGACCTCAAAGGCCTGTTATAGGGATAGCTTTACCTGTTTACCTAAAAAGGGAAGAGGTATTCCTTGCCTTTCAACTTTGGAGCCATTTGTTATGTTTATGGGGAATTCAATTCAATTTCTTGTTTATTTAATGCTAATATATAATGTTAATAAATGTAATAAACGGCAAATTTTGGAATTACTTACCAAGCAGCTAGGACTGATACTTTAATATAAACATGAACACTCTTCCATTTACTTCCTTAGAGTGCTCACCAAATTTGAAACAAAAGTACATACTCTGTGTACTAGGGAAACCAGCTACTCAGGAAACTAACACATAAGGACACAGATTTATAATTTCACATACACATTTTTAACATCACAATCTACTTTGATGAAATTAACACAATTCAGTTTCTAAGTACTGTCCACTAATACTTAAGAAAATTAATGTGAATAACTATTATGTATCTTAAGGAAATAAATACTTCATGAAAAGAACACATCATACAACATATATACAAACAAAATACTGTAATGAAGGGGAGAAAACAAAATGACAGACAGCGCACTACCCTTCTTGCGTTCTCAACCTATTACATATCCCAAGATGGCAGGAGGTCACCACTTATTATGTGAAAAGAACTGTGATTAACATCAGGCCACTTTTACAAAATGAAGAGACTGCTGCAGATAAGTGATAAAGGACTATATTTGTAGGTACAACTGCAAGTGACACATCATCTCACTGATACATATGCTGTATGTGGCAAAACACAGGGTAAAGTTAGCTTCAAGCAATCTCTGAGTGTCAAAAGTACTGCTTCAGGAGGTTTTAAGGCATTTTTTCTTTAAACAGTTCAATGTATTATTCATGATGTTACCAGAAAGAACTTAAATTACTTATTTAATTTCATAATATATTTCTGGTCACAATTTCCGCTAGCACTAGCACTATGCTTGTCAGCTATAGCCTCTAAAACTTGCATCATCTCCATCTTTTGTAACTGCTAATACAAATAATATATCTTAGAGAATTTAAGGGCATAGTACCATCTATCTCCACTTTGTCTAGCTCAAATGCTTATGTTAAATGCAAATGTTAATGTGTTTCACTTGCACTCAAATGCTACCAGCTTTGAATCTTAGGAATAAATTGGGAGATTTCATGGTATTCCTCTAAAGTTCTGGGGGATGAACCAGGCCACTACGGCTTCTTACTCATTCATCTCTATTCACTATACATATTTACAATTCAGTGCCAGGGGGTTACTTTACCACGGTAATGTTAAACATTGGTAGCATAACCTAGGGACAAATGAGGCGGACAGGCCATGAAACGCAAATAACAACTGATAAAGTAAGTGTCACCTGCTGTCATCACAAGCCAGAAACACCATCCCAGCCGGAACATGAGTGCACTCCCTTCGAACCTCACAACCAGGGGGTTGTAAGGGATGAGCATGTAGTACACGAGGTCAGTGCTGAGGAGCAGCATGCCCGTCACTATCATGGCGAAGGCTCCGTAGCGGGGCACCACGACCAGCAGTAGGTTCATCAGCAGCCACGAGGCGAAGGCTGCCCTGAAACACGCCAACAAGAATATCTTCTCCAGGGCGGACAACAGCTGCTTTCATAGCTGTGTAATAAGAGTACTGCTGTTGAAAACCCGTTCCCAATTTTGAGACGGATTTTATTCAACTGATAACGTTTATGCGTGTGTTGTGCGTCTGTGTCATACAGCTGGAACCCTTCAGCTTCATATCTTGAAAAAAAAAAAACACCACCGCAACAAAATGACGGGCCAAACTCTCCTTCAGTTAGGTGTGGAACAGCGTCCAGTTAGCATGTTCCCGCTTAGTGAGCTCCTGTACGCTGAGGTGGGCATATTTTTCTCGGGCTTTCTGGAATTTGTACAGTAACAGAAAAGATCTTTACAGGATTTGTTTTAATTGTAAAGGGTTATAAGCTTTAAGTTGCCTGGCCACAGAACCTATTTGTAGCACGTAAGTGAGGTTACGGCAGCAGGTCTCCTGGTGGAGATTTAAACACAGGGCCTCCAGAATACAAACCAGGAGGCTGCAGAGTCCTGTACACATGTTTTTCGACGTGACTATCCATCCCTTCTGACGCTTTGTCACGCCTTCATGAGGTGTTCCGCAGTTAATTTCTTGATGCTGTCTCTACAGAACCTGCTTCTGATCAGGATCACGTGTATACTAAGGCCATGGAAAGAAATCTCGTACAGCCCTCGCTACGTGTAATGCGTCTCCCTCCAGAGCACTTCCTTATACCTCCCTCCACTCGTCTACTCATTCTGTTCACACTCACGTTGATAATCTTCGCTAGCAACAAAACATTCACTTTTAACCGGTTGACATAGGTCAGAGGGGCTTGGAGGTAAATACAGTACTAGGTAGAGAGTGTGAAGTCTCCACCGCCATCAGCCCCATCTTCCATGGGGCTCCTTTCTGTTGTCTCAGTAGAGCGATAAGGGATGATTCTGTCGGGCGGACACCCACAGTAGTCTCTCCGTCTTTCTGCATACGGAGTCAGAAACGCCGTACATATATGTATAACTATTTGGACGAAATTGGGAACGCGCACAGATTTTCCCATAATGTTACTGAACCGGCAAGGTGTTGGGGGCAGCACCAGGTCGGCCACGCCCCCTACTTCCCACGTTCCTCATATCAGTTGGGAAATCAGGAAGTGTACTCCTAGCGTGAAAACTCTGTTATTGTCTCTAGACGGCAGGACACTCTCCCTCCCCATTTTAATTATCTCAAAAAGGGTAAATTTCACAGAAAAATGTGTATCGGTCATTTGTGTATGCTTCATTTCTCTTTACAAGTTGAACATTTGGCGAGATACGGTCCATAAGCACAGCAAACCCATGGACAGTGTCTGTCGCGCTTATTCGATTTTAAACGAAACTGGGACCTACCTACGGACGCACATGGCGACGCTAATATTCGCATTCTTGAGTTGAGTAAGTTCCTACCGTTGAATTGGAGGAAAATACTCCCTCAGAATCGTACAGACGCTCTTCAGATCAAAGAATTTCCACATTTCATGTAACCCTGATGTTCATTACCGTGTTCACAAAAGTCAGTCACTGGTACTAACAGTGCCACCTGAATGCAGTCATCACCCTCACACCCTGATCCTCTAAGATTAATCTTAATACTGTAGTGGTTCAGGTATGGCCTGGGTCCACACGCCATGACGCTCGGACACACGGACAAGCGCATGTCCTCGTGCCGCACGATCAGATACCGAGTGGAACGCTCGGCCGCTTACAACAAATGGCACACCGGATCACATAATTCTACACTGCGACCGGCTGGATATGTTTCCGTGGTTTTCCACAGACCCCTGAATCGCAGAAGTACCCTACCGTCAGTAGTTCTACGTTCGCAATAACCACAAATCCGTCCGGTACGATTTCAAAAGGATCCTAGGATTACGAATATATGGACGACTTAATGCCTTCGGCCAACAAACACTGCTACTACTGTCGAATAATTACGGAACTGACTTTTCGTAAAGCTGTATAGCACCAGTGTCGCGCGGTACAGCTCGGAAAGAAGATGCCGAACTTTACATTCCAAGATGCTCTGCGCATCCATACTAATGGAACACAGAAAACGGAAGAAGAAATGAGCACAAAACTGTCTGAAGTCTATTTTTTTCTAATTCGCTTAGTGGGGGGGATGGAGTCCAACTGAGTCAACTCGGCACGGCAGCCACTGATTGGCCTATTGTAGCCTGCCCCGGGTGATTATGATGATGGAGAATTTGGTGGAATGAAGATTGGCAGGGGAAACCGAAGTACTCGGAGAAAACCCGCCCCAGCGCCACTTTGTCCACCACAAATCGCATTTGACCAGACCCGGGATCGAACCCGGGCCGCCGCGGTGGGAAGCCAGCGACTAACCGCTTGAGCTATGGCGCAGCCTATCTGAAGTCTAAAGTTTATCTAAATGATATTTAAAAATTCCGTTCTCACCTCATAGAAAAATCGCGTGCCCACTGAAAAGACCAATCGATTAATGTTATTGCGGCAAATAATAGCTGTTTGTTGAGAGATGCATGCATTTTGTGGAGAAATTGTAGAGCTCTATTTGTATTACGAGTAAATGAAGTGGTGCATAGTCACCCTTGTCACTTAGAGGGCTGCGTTAATAATAATAATATGAATTACACTGCTGAACGGCTATCTTAATTTTAGTAACGTTTCATAAAAACCCGAACAACAAGATGTCGGCACAATGCTGACATAAAAAACTCCGTGGATTTAGTCCGCAAGCGAACTATACCGACCGAGCCACCGCCGCTTGTCGGCGAAGTTAGTGCTAACTTTAGAGGATAGAGGATGTCACGTGGTCAGCGTAACGGATCCCCACGGCCGTTAATTTCGATTTTCTAGACCGGAGCCGCTATTTCCTTGAAATGGCTCATCAGTTATCATCACGAGGCTGGGTGGACCCCGTTCCAGACCCACTACTTCTCAGAAAAATATCTGGTAGCGCCGGAAAGCGAACCCGGACCTCTGGATCTGTAGCCAGGAACTCTGACCACTAGACCGCAGAAGAGGTCACAATGCTGACATATATTTGGTTAAAATCTGAAAGTCACTAAAACTCTCCAACAGACGCATGAGTTTAGAATCTGCATACAGCATGGCAAGATGGCGCCGCGAAGCAACTTGTCTGGTTCAGAAGCAGGGACAGAGTACGCTTCGTATGATCAAACGTAGTTCGTCCGGCTATTCAGAAGGGCACAGTGTTTGATGATTCACTAAATATCTCTGTCATAATATCGGACTATGCCGCTTCGAATGATAGGAAGGTCAGTACACAAAGAACTGGGAAGGATGGGGAAGGAATTGGTCAGGTAATTTCAGGTATAATCCCGAAATTTACTTGTAGTGACTGAGAAAAGTCATGGAAAGCCATTCAAAGTAGTCGGTGTACCGGCCTAGATCTGAACCCAGAACTTCCAAATAAACAGAAGGTGTCACTTCACTGCCGTGTTAGAGGGCGATTCTATAAAACGGCGTTACTTTTTATAATTTATTTCAACAAAAATATTATATTTAAATTAATAACAGAGTTGCGGCCGGGCAAACGGAGAGACAGAGCACGGTCTCGTTTAAGGATCTGCCATGTCCGGGATTCGCCCATTGTCCCATCTGACACGCGTCTTGGGGAAGCTTCCACCTGCAGATTGTGTGGAGCTGTAACTCTATGATTCCATACATTTTCATTAGCTGGTACTCAGCCACATGAACGGATGTGAGTGTTAACCCTTCTGAAGCACAGTGGTAACTATATGTAAAATACGCTTTCCATTTAAATAAATATCTGAATTCTTCCCACACTGTGTATTCATGGATTTTATAGAATTCTTGTAATAAAAAAATAGTTATTCTTCAAAACAGTTATAACCATTTGGTTTTTGTAATCGAGATGCTGTGTGTTTTCTGCTAGAGAGGAGCTGCCTTCTTTTGTTAATACACATGCATGTGCCTTCGATGCGCTTTTGTGTTGGAGTTGGTGCGTGTCTTCTTCCTTCTTACGTGTTTTGCTGCGTGTCTTGCCTTGTCTTGTCGGGAACAATGGAAGACAGCGGTTTCCTCATCAAAAAGATTTTAACACCTGATGATCACCATATTGGCCGAAACATGTTGTTAACTTTTTAAACTTTTTAACAAGTTTAGTGGCATGTAACACTGTGAATAGTAGACGCCAAGTGAAAAGTGCAACAGGATTCTACAGTATAATATTACCTTCCGTATGTGTTCTTCCATTAATGTGAGAATCCAGGCTTACCACCCATGCAGAACTATAAGCAAACTATAGTTTCATATATTCTGATCAATACGATCATGAATAATGTTGTATTTTAGCGTCCTGTTGCACTGATTCTCGTCCATGATATATATACAGTGTCTGTCTTGCAGTGCATCCACTTTCACCTGTCACTTCACAACATGTTTCGGCACCATAGTGCCATCATCAGGTGCTCCATTTACACTAATCTATTGCATTGCATGTCATTATGTCAATGTAAAATTATTTAAAAAGTATTTTAAAATATTCGTCAATTATATACACATCATCAGTATTCTGTCAAGACGACAGGTACACAGTCTCTTCCAAAACAATTCCTCCACTTAATGCGATCTAGAGCTTTCTCCTTCAAATGACAGTATCCTCTTCTGTCCCCAAGGTCATCCAGCATCTTCTTACGTCTTCTTCC
>NW_019721015.1:558007-615867 GCF_002891405.2 Cryptotermes secundus | reverse complement strand
CTTCTTTTAGAAGGCAGTTTCTGCGTAAAACATGACCAATCCAATTAGCCTTCCGTTTTCTTATTTCATGTAGGATATTCCTCTGCTCACTGACTCTAATTAACACTTCTTCATTTCTCACATAATCGGTCTAACTGATCTTAGTATACTGTATACAGAAAATTTATTATAACTGACGAATATTTAAAATACTTTTTAAATAATTTTACATTGACATAATGGCATGCAATGCAATAGATTAGTGTAAATGGAGCACCTGATGATGGCACTATGGTGCCGAAACATGTTGTGAAGTGACACGTAAAAGTCGATGCACTGCAAGACGGACACTGTATATATATCACGGACGATCATGAATGTCGGCCATTAAGGGCAAAATATTTTGAACTATTCCCCGAATTTAATCTGCTCTTCGTGGATGTATAACTTCGCACACGGTTATACCAACCTTCTTACCAGCCCCTCTTTCTCTTCACTCTGTTTATATACAGGGTGTCCCAGGAGGAATGGACCAAACTTCGGGAGGGTGTTCCTTATGTTAAAGTATGCCGATATAACCCAAAACACCTATGTCCAAAGTTGAACGGTTACGGAGATAATGGCCCAAGAAAAGTGTGGTCTTCTAGCGGATCCACGGATTATACCTATCAGCTGAGAGGCCTTATCTCTGTCTGTCCGTAAGTGTCGTGATTCACCCTAGCCGTGCTTATGTAGTTGGCTTTATCAGAACGCGCAGTCAGCACGTTACGTCCGCGCTTGCCATTCATGTCTCATGTATAGTGCTTGGAAACCCTAAGGACAATTATGACAAGGCGAGCGAGTATTTTGTACTTCAATTTTACGGCTTCATGTCACTCACAAGTTAGTTTATGTTACGTACATTATTAACATTACAGAATCCACATATTCCTGCCAGTTTTAATATGTATTTTGTAATCACCAAGTGCGCAACGCCGGTCAAAGTTTGACATTTCTCTGGCCATTATCTCCGTAACCGTTCAACTTTGGACATAGGTGTTTTGGGTTATATCGGCATACTATAACATAAGGAACACCCTCCCGAAGTTTGGTCCATTCCTCCTGGGACATCCTGTATAAAAATATATATATAAAATAAAACTATTCTATTTCCTTTTTCTTACAACGGACTTAACAGAGAACAGGTCGCGGTGCAAGGGCCGGGAAAGCCCACCCCTTATACATTCATAACAGAGAACAGCCAAAGATATTACGAAATTTCGTCCTTGCTTTTACCAATATGCACGGTAGCAACGGTTGGTGAAACGATATGTAAATATTGCCGTAGTTGGCTGTGATTCGAATCCTCATTCCAAGTTTCTTTCAATTACAAGAGCAAACTTTAATTCCTCAATTTGCGTGTTGCTCTTTCTCTATAAAGTTTTCGCCACTTCATGTTGCAACACTGACGGGGAAAGCAACAATAACCCGGGGACAAGAACGGGCTCTTCTGCTCCCGCAAAATAATCACATTAAGCGAGAAGCGCAGCTTACAAACGTACACGCTCTGTAGATTTTCACGAAAGCTGCCTGTCAGGCAGATATGATAATGGTGCAGCTGGCACTTACATAACTCTCGCCATCTTCCGTGTCCCACTTGGCAACCACGCAGCCTACATTCCTTTCAAACTAATTAGCCAGGTTCATTTGTAACGGTCAGTCATTTATTGACCCTTCAAGGCTTATGGCTTTTTTTGGCGCGTTTGAAACGAATATATGCTAAAATTCTCCAGTCACCTTCGCCAGGTCCGTCCCTCTATTGGCAGCATAAAACAAAACTTCGTTGAACTTGGTCTGGCCCTACAGGACAGACACTGGATACCGGTAGAGACCACGGCACCTACCTGCAGTGAGATTAACACGTCTGCAGTTCTCACTGGTTCCGGTAATAATCTGCTGCATACACAACGCACTGCTCACAACAGTTACTACACCGCAAGGATACGTACTAAATTGCTGATGGAACATTTGAACAGTAAAGATATTCCATTCCGCTGAAGGTTGAACATTTGTCCTTGGCGCACACGCAGCAATATAACAGAGAACGCTTGAACGCATTTTAATGAGGCTTGGCACTGGAAAGTTTCAGTCAGACTTGGCGACTAATTTAGGTTTTGGATAAAACTGAACAACAATAACGGACAGACTCTATAAAGAAACCTACACCTGCGTTCACATTAAAGAAACTCTGCATTCTGCCCACACAGTGTATTTGTGCTCTTCGGTAGTACACCCTCAAGCACGGTCGCCAGTTTGATTACTGAAACTAGCCTCTGAACGTGCGCATTCGTCTCTACTACCTACACTCTCATTAAACTGGACTCTGCTACTACATACTGATACTAATAAAAAGGTCAATTAAGTAAAGGTATCCCTCTAACATGCCCTGGAGGCCAACAGGGTTGTGAGACGTCGAGGCTCCAACATCTTTTTGACAATCGGATCACAGATGTCAGCCTTATGCTCCGACCGCCCATTAACAATCAGGACGATTCATCGCACTCATTTCCGTTACAGACTGAGTCGACCCCAGCCATAGTGGGGCTGGAAGGATTAGGTCAATTGAAAAATCAATTGCTTCATCGAGTATCGAACCCGCGACCTTCCTTCTTGTAGCACAGTGTCTCAACCAATTACGCTACCTCGTGACCCACTCATACTATCAAAACTTATTACGTCCATTACAGCTGTTTTAATTCCATTTGTGACCTGTTTACTGACTCCCTCGTGTATATACATATAGGAATATTCATAAATCCGTGAAACATTTGAAAAATTCACAACAAATAAACTATGCATCGGATCATGGTAATTCTTACGCCGGTAGAGAATGAATCTCTCCAAGTTTTCTTTTTAAAGCCCGCGCCTATAGTTGCCGTGGTTTGCCGCTAAAGACAGTAGTAGCAAACATGGCGTTCAGTAAACGTGAGCAGTCATTTTGTCATTTGGAATACGCAATAACCTCGTCCGTTGTGACCGGACAACGACGATTTCGAGCAGAATTCCAGAAGGCAGCACCAGTTTTGAACAGTCTCAAGAAATGGTATGAGAAATTCCGGGTTTGAGGCTGTCTGTGCACAGTTCCTCGGTCGGGACGTCCAGGACCAAGCGAAGAAACTGTGAATTGTGTTAGACAAGCTTACGAGCGCAGCCTCCGCAAGTCCACCACACGTGCAAGTTTAGAGCTTCGCATCTCGCAACCAACAGTTTGGCGAATTATCCATACGAGACTCAAGTGTAAACCCTACAGGCTTCAGCTGCATCAGCATCTCAGCGATAATGACAAAGTTGTGCGTCTTGATTTCTGCATTGAAATGCAAGAGAGATTTGAAGGTTTCGCAGACTCGCTCACCTTTAGCGACGAAGCAATTTTCCATCTGTCTGGAAATGTGAATCGGCACAATGCGAGCATCTGGGGGACCATACAGCATGTGCGAGACTCGCCTAAGGCGAATGTCTTCTGTGCAATTTCGAAAAAGAAGATTATGGACCAATTTTCTTTCCAGAGCCCACAGTCACTGGGATGATTTACTTGGACATGTTGGAAAACTGGCTGATGCCCCAGTTGAATTAAGACAGTAATGATTACCTCTTTCAACAAGACGGCTGTCCGGTTCACTATCACAAAAACATGAGAGGGTATCTCAATCAAATTTTGTCACAAAGGTGGACAGGACGCACAGGACAAAAAGATGGCGCGTTAATGCGGTGGCCACCCCGGTCCCCAGATTTAACCCCATGTGACTTTTTGTTCTGGGGGTTTGTGAAGGATACTGTCTTTGTATCTCCAATGCCTGCTAATCACAGGGATGTTCGCAATTGTATCACCGCTGCTGTGGCTCGGGTCAACCGTGATATGCTGACATGAGTGTGGGACGAAACTGATTATCGCATAGATGTCTGCCGTATCAGCAAAGATGGACACACTGAGCATCTGCGAAGTATGTAAAACAACTTGGTGAGTTTATCTCTATTTCAGTGTAATAAAATTCGGTATCCGTTGCATAGTTTATTTATTGTAAATTTTCAAATTGTTTCACTGACATATGCGTATACATAATCGTACACATAATGTTCAGAGACGTTACAGCATATACATTACATAAATAAAGATAAGTATATATATATTCTTTTGCTTTAAATTCAAAATAAATTGGGATTGAATGGGCTAAGGAGATGTTATAGGCTGAATTTAAATTGTTTCTGAGAATATGTGGAACAAGAGAACTGACAAACAGAATTCATCAAGACCCGGAAACAGAAATGCAGCTCTAAGTCAATAGAAAGAGGAGGGCGGGGCTTGCCGGCTCTACTTACGAACGCTGTCACTGTGTCCAGCAATACGAAATTACACGAAATAATGAATTGGCTAGGAAGTGATCATAGTCTAATTCGAGGTACTATCCCGGAATTTGCCCGGAGGTACGCCGAAAAAGAAATCAAGAATTAACCTCAGTATTACATAACCAGTCTTCAGGTCGAGTTTTGAAGGCTAGGCCTCCCGGCCTCTTCGTTGGCTGGAACTTGCCACACGAGCAGCTGGAGTCACACTGCAAGATCCAGACAAGAGCGGATGCATGAGACCGTGTTATATCACGGAAATACACGTTTGAAAATGTCGAAACAACGAAACGGAGTTCCAATTACGGTCCAGGAGCGAAACACGCTACTGACCCTTCCTGAATCGCACCCTCTCACCCTCCACACATTTATTATACATAATCTGCAGAATCTGCCCGGGTTCGATCCCCGGTCTGGTCAAGTGGGATTTGTGGTGGAAAAGTGGTGCCGGGGCAGGTTCTCTCCGAGTACTTCGATTTCCCCTGCCAATCTTCATTCCACCAATTGCTCCACAATCACCCTCACATATCATCGGGGGCTGGTACAGTAGGCCAGAAGTTGCCGCAGTACAAGGGAGTTAGTCCCACCCCACTAGCAATAAAAAAAATAGTCCCACCCCACTAGCATTAAAAAAACTATAGACTGGGTTTCGACTGGTGATTCGATTTATTGACTACTTATACACACAACTCGTGACTACACAGATTAGTGTCCTCAATCTATTATAGTCTCCACAAGCCCCTGGTAACGGCTCCCAACGCCGGACCTTCCCCTTCCTCTGGGTTCCATACTGTCCCCGTGCCTCAACTACCAGCTTCTAACAGCAACAGCTCACAAAGACTGAACTGCAGTTCTCTGACTCCCAGGCTGGCGACCGTTTCACACCAAATGCCAAATGTGAACAAATTTTAGCAAAATCACCAATATCAAATCTTGTGAAAATCCGTTGAGCGATTCTCTAAAATGCAGACATACAGACATCAAGGACTGAAGAGGCGCATTTCTGTTTTTTTTTTTTCTTGCAAACGTGCCTAGAAGAGGAAACGCTTCAAATAGGCGTATCTGTGATGTTTGGATATGGCGATTAAAGAACGACGACTGGGTAAAGCTTGCAGGAGCTATCTGGTTTGTCGATGCAGTCGACACACCTGTGCCTTCTCTATCGATTCTTACGTTATTTCAAGCGCAGAAGGAACCAACCTTATCGTGAATGACACGAAACAAGGATTTCGATGAAGGAGATCAATGTCTACTTCAAGGTGTCTAGGCGTTTGTTTGTACAGGCTGAAGAAAGACATGACAAACGTCAGTCAAGATGGTCGATTATCACGTTCTGGGGCTGTCTGCAACAAGCGTTGTTCCTCTCAAGTCTCCCTTACGGAATCTGTATATTCAACGATAAATGGATGTTAGATGAACAGGATGCGAAGTTGTGTATTGGATTCATCTGGCGCAGGACAGAGATAAGTGGCGGGCTCTTGTGAACACAGTAAGGGTGCTTCAGGTTATGCAAAAGGCGGATAATTCCCTGGCTGACTTCCTATTAGCTTCTCAAGGAGTGCGCTTCTTACTCGGAGTGGCCCCTCAATCCCACCCGCCCCCAATCACGGGGCGCGCCTCCAGACGGTACCCCACTGAGAGTGCGCGTTTCCTGCTTCAGTTCTTCTATTGCAAATTAACCGTTATGACCAAGATTTGAACCGAGAATCTCTCTACTACGAGGCATGAGCGTTATCCTATCAACTGCGACTTCGGTAAGGATATTTTTTTTAAGATCTTACTATCGCTCAGTTATTCATGATGTTCTCCGCCTGCTTGCGTGTTCCGTTTCTGTAGCTGCTACAGCTAGGTCCACCGTAAACTGCGCATATGTGGACGGTCCGCAAGTTAGGTTTCAGCACTCCAGATAGACTCCTTTCCTTAGGGGGGAAAAACGTAGGCTGATAAGATGGCCGTGCTGCCCGTATCTGTGTGTGTAGCCCAACTGATCACGCTTCATGAAAAGTGGTACGGCCATTATGGTCAAGAATTTTCATTTCTTCAAGTAATCCGGGTCGGCTCTTGGGCCCACCCTGCCTCCTATCCAATGAGTCCCGGGGGCTCTTTCCCCAGTGGTAAACCGACCGGAGCGTTAAGCCGACCACTCACCTTCAACTTGTGCCTAAGTCAAGAAAAGTTGGGGTCCATACATACATACATACACTCCCCCATAAGTCTTCATGGCATAGTCCTCAATTAGTTAAGCACAGGGACAACTTTACAATTTCACCTTACCAATTAGATAGAAGCTGGGTGGGCTCCGGAAACTGTCTGGACGACGTTGAGAAGACGAAATTCTTGACCCTACCGGGACTCGAACTCCGACCCCTCCGTCATCCAGCCCGTAGCCAGTCGCTATACCGACTGATTTGTCCCGACTTCTAAAAGGTAAGAGGTCGTGGAGGCCCATGAGGTTGTGAGATGTCGAGGCTCCCATATCTTCTGGACAATCGGCTCACAGATGGCGGCGAGGTTGTCAGTCTTACGCGTCGGCCGGCCGCCCTTTACCTCCAGGAAAATTTCTGATACGTTTCCATATCCTACCAATACTTGGGTATAATTTACATTTCATTATGATTCCAAAGCAAAGAATCTCGGTCTGCAAGAGAGACAGAGCTGCAAGCTGTGCTCACCAGAGGAGGATGGATCCGTAGTAGCCGGCAGCCCTGTACTGGCCGCCCCAGGCGAAACCTTCCTGCCCCAGGCTGAAATATTCTGCCACGGTGAGTATGGGGTAGGGCAGACCGCGTACCAGCGCCTCCCTGTAGCTCTCCCCCATCTGACCGGAGCCCATCCACGAGAACCGTTCGTTGAAGTCGATGTCCGCCCAGCTGTCCCTCGGAACTGCTGCACACACAAACAGAGCTGCCAGCGTTTCGACGGAACATGCTGCCTCCATCCTCAGGTGCAGTGAAGGCCACATCATATAAAGCATCAGCCAAGATAACTGGTGTTTCGGCCGAGATTCGAACCGAGCACTTACAAAATGCAAGTCTTCAGCGTTACCGCTAAACTAAACTGCTGAGGACATAAAGGGAAGAGGCCACTTGGAAGACCTAGGGGTATGTGGGAGGATAATATTAAAACAGACGTTAAAAGAAATATGAAATGAGGTTGTGAGATGGGTTTATCTTGTTCACAATAGGGACCAATGGAGGTCTCCTATGATCATGGTAATACGTGGTATATCCTAGGATTCCAAAAAGGCAGCAAATTTCGTGATTAGTTAAGCGACTATTAGCTTGTCAGAAAGGCATCTGCGTAACAGAGTCCGCCATTACGTCTATAGTAATGTTACACTTCTATATAAGTGGGATAATGTCTGACGATGGGACATGGACAGCTTTGCCCAGGTGCTCAAACATCTGACTAAAATTCTGGAGCTGTGTTGCCAAGACACACATCGACACTTAGCTCATATCATCATAAAAGCATTTGTTAAAACATTTATCTTAATCCTTTAGAGCACTGTGGTAACTATATGTACCACCTGCTTTAACATAAAGATATCTGCGTTTTGCCCACAGAGTATATTTTTGTGTTCGTATGATTCTCACAATATACAGCGATTACTCTATTGGTCTTTCTAATCAAGTCTCGCCGGTCACCGTAGCTGAGCGGTCTAAGGCATGCACTGTCTTCGCTCGCTCGGAAGCCGGGATCGTGGGTTCGAATCCCACTCAGGGCATGGATGTTTGTGTGCGTTTTTCTGTGTTTGTCTACAAGTAGAGGCCTTGCGACGAGCTGATCACTCGCCCAAAGAGTCCTACCGCATGTGTAAGATCTAGTAAACCGAAGTGAAACGGAGAGTTTCATGGAGGTAGGCCTAGGCCCAAATTGGGGCTGTAGCGCCACAGAAAAAGAATCAAGTCTTAGTGTTCTCCGTGAGGTAGAAAATGCTGATGTGAATTTCTAGCTTAAAACGATTAGCCCCACAATACTGACACTTCACCCCCAAGTGAATTTATATGGTTTCATTCGATAACTGTACATTGACGCCCCTAACAAATTTGCAAATTTCGACTGAAAAGAGGAAAGCAAGATTGGAAGGGGTACACTCCAATTACCAACAGCCTTCTCTGAAGCGTGTTCAGCTCAGTTAAATTGGGATAACGGAATACAAGTTGGGACTTCAGCATTACCAGTCGAACGGTTTGCGGAATATAAGGAAAAGTTCCATGTATGGCTGTATGCAAACCAGGCTTTCTTACATATCAATGTGGCTACAAACTGAAATTTCCTCAAGTCTTTGACATCGATTTGAACAATACCTGTGGAACAGTTTATGGGAGACACGGATAAGTCCATTTATGGGTTTATGTAGACAAAATATTACTATGGATACATGCGGCCAAAAATGGCAACCGCCTGAAAAGCCTCGCATATCGAATTTTATAAAATCCGCCCAAAAGTTTAGACGCTGGTACTGGCAGACAGGCGGATCACATTGGCCGAAGCGGTCTAAGGTATGAAATGTCTTCTCACGCTCGAACACTGGGATCGTGGGTTCGAATTCCATTTAAGGCATGGATGTCTGCCTGCGCTTATTCTTTGTGTTGTCCTGTGTAAGCAGCGGCCTTGAGTTTGGCCGATTCCCCGTCCAAGGAATCCTACCGTCTGTCTAAGACTAAGAAACGGCAGTGAAACGAAGTGTTTCACGGATGCCCTATACTCAAAGTTGGAGCGACAGACGGACAGAGGGACAGAGGACAAACAATAAGACATGGCCTCCACATAAGAACTTCTCCAGTGTAACTTGTTAAGAGTTGGCACAACAGTATCTGTTCTGAGAGCCAGTTTCTTGCGCACGCAGCCTTCAGGCCGACAGCAAGCACAGGGAGCAGATCTGCCTACCCAGCTACACGGCAGGCAACATGCCCAGCAGGGTTTCATTGTTTTCCTCTGTCGCTGTGGGCAAATGCCGGATAGTACCTCAGATTAGGCAATGGGCGCTTCTGTGCAGAATAAGGTTCCATCTCTTCAGAAGGTTTTGCAAATAATCGTGATTGGAGCGGTTTGCTCTTTTTAATCCACCACCTCAGTTATTTCGCTGAAACAAACTTTAGCTGCTGACCTTCTGTTTCTGCAGCCATTCCTCGATGCCTAAACCAACATGACGACATTTTATTTTCATTTCATTTCTTGGCACGTGACACAGATCCTTGTAAAAAGCCATCCCCTGAAGGAGTATCAATTGCGCATGTGTCTACATACGATTCCCGTGAGACACCACCGGGCTGCAGGTATTCCTCCAGGACATTACAGACGTCTTCTGCTGTGACTCATTCACTTGGACAGTAAACACTTAACTGACATGTCATTCATACGTCTATCCATCGTGACATCTGACAGAGGAACTGCGTTTCTCTTCCTGCGGCAGTCCTTGACGTTGTCCTCAGATCTGCCGACGCGCAAGCTGGATAAACTGAAGTCACCAGTTCTACAAGGTTGCATTTCCTTCGCCGTTATTTCTGTCACTACATAACCGAGCGTCGCTGCCAACTTTATAAAAACAGTACTTCCTTCTTCATTAGAACTCGGCAATATTTTGAGATTCTTCGGGGTAAAAAAGGGGGAAGCTGTGCCTGTGCTTAACTAACTAAGCACTATGCCATGACTACGTATGAGGGAGTGGGTGTAGATATCAACGTTTTCTTGACCTCGGCACTAGTTGGAGGTGAGCGGTCAGCTTCACAATCCGGCCGCTTTAACTCCATGGGAAAGAGCCAAAGGTACCCATCGGACAGTAGACTGGGTGGGCTCTGACGTGAAGAAGACAAAATGTTGCCCTTACTCGAACTCCGTCCCCTCGGTCGTCCATCCAGTAGCCAGTCGTTATCCCGGCTCCAAATAATTTGGGGTTCTTATATAAAGGTGATCGTGTTTTGTAGGGAAATTTCACAACAATGTTCCAAAAACCACGGCTTCATTTCCTTGCACAGTACATTGAGAACTTGTTCGCAGTTAGTCACCGCACCACATAAATCCCGTTCCAAAAGTGCTTTCTCTTGTGTGAGTCTATGGGTCTATGGCAGGTTAGTAAACACGGTAAACGTAACGTTAACCCTGTGCTTAACTAATTAAGCTCTATGCCATGAAGGCATATGGGTAGTGGATGTATAGACCGACGTTTTCTTGACCTCGGCACTAAAAGGGACTGAGAAAGATTCCTGGTACTCATTTCTGTTAGAGGCTGAGGTGACCCCGAGGATCATAGTGTGGCCGGAAGGACTAGATCAATTGAAATATCCAATGACCTCATTGGGAATCGAAACCGCGACTTTCCGGCTTGTAGCATGGCGCCCCAACCAACTACACGGTACACATAAGAATCCAACAATATATAATTATGGTGGGGCAAGCGGTAGCACATGGATTATAAATCGACGTACTGTTACTGCTGACGTGTAATTCAGGTTATCAGTGAAGCAACAGCTCACGTCTTAGGGAACTGTTATGGAATGTCCTATATTCTCTTGTTTGCCGGACTCCTGGTCAGATTTCAGTAGGTACCCGGAAGGTCCTGCGATCGCCCGTCTCGACGCAGGTTTTCTGCGTTTTCTTGTCTTTTAGAAAATACAGAGATGGCTTCCCAGTTCCAAGTTGCTACTACGAGCTTCTCATACGACCCTCTCGGCTTAAATTCATCAGGAATAAACCCGAAGAAAGCAGTCTTCTGGGATTTGGCACCGTGTATAAGTGGTGTTAACCGACGTTTCGGAGGAACGTATCGCCTCCATCTTCAGGGTAGAAGAAAAAGTATAAGAAATCTGCAAGCGACAAGACCGTGAGAACGGTAAAAGTCTGCTTTTACCGTTCTCACGGTCTTGTCGCTTGCAGATTTCTTATACTTTTTCTTCTACCCTGAAGATGGAGGCGATACGTTCCTCCGAAACGTCGGTTAACACCACTTATACACGGTGCCAAATCCCAGAAGACTGCTTTCTTCATAGTCACCGCCGTGAAAGCCTCAAATCTTACTGGGAATAAACCCCTTCTGCTGCAAAGGCCATCAAATTATTTTCTCAAATAACGCAAGCAACAATGATGCAGAAAATCAAAATCCCGGCGGCCCCTGTCTCAAATCACAACTAACGTCTTCACTTTCGCACTGCCCTTGTCAGAAGGACGAGCGGGCGTTTCTTACCCCATTTCATTCATTTTCTTTTCACTTTAAGAGTGCGGGCTTCTGGAGACGTAACATTGTGTACTTCAGTAGAAAATTGCCAAAGATTCGAAGAAATCTGCTGCCTCCATCTTTAGGGGAGATTCCAAAACTTTTGTATATATTTACCAAATTACATGTCATCACGAGGAGTCGGGGTTGTGTAGTCGGTATAGCGATGGGTTACGGGCTGGACAGCTGAGGAATTTGGGTTCAACTACCGAAAGAAGCAAGCAAAGTGTCCAGACCTTCTCTGGGGCCCTCTCAGCCTCCTATCCAATGGGTTCCGGAGTCTCTTTTCACGGGGAAGTAAAGCGACTGGAGCGTGAAGCTGACCACTCATCTTCATCTAGTGCCGAGGCCATGAAAGGTGAAGTTACACCTCCGCCCCCAATGGCATAGCGTTTAACTATTGGAGCACAGAATAATTTTACCTTTACCTTACATGTTATCCCGTCCGAGAAATCTGCAGTCTTATTAGTCACCTTCATCAGAACCTCAGGTCTCATATTACAAGTTGTGCGCCGTGGAATTCTGCATCAATTACATTTCTGTGTGAATCATATAAGAAATGCAATAGAAGACGAAAGTTTTATTTTGAAATCTCTGGTTGAAAGCACAATACAATGGAGACTTCAAGTCGATGTTTCTGTTATATTGAAGACTTTTTACTAACACCCTGTACTGAGGTCGTGGCCCCCACAAGAATTACGTTACAATAGACACGTAACGAAACATATGAGAGAGGTAATGGAGGGGCACTCAAGAAAAAACTTTTCGTGCTACGCTGATCTGTCTACGGTTGCATAACGACCACGCTTTACTGACCGAGGTGACCAAGTCTACAATTCGAGGGACAGATCCTGAGGCGATCTTGCTATTCCCGGGCCTGGGGCAAATCCAAAGGATTGTACCATCGTTTTCCCTCTTTGTAGGACCGGACATCGCAAATCTGACAACCGCTGTTATAGCAATTACGCATTTCTACATATACAATTAAGAATACAATATTGCTACGTGTTAGAATGACTATAGACGGGGTTTCGATTATTAACTGCATTTATTGGCCACTAACAGATTGTAACTACAAGCAATTATGGCGCCATTGTTAATCTCAGCAGTTCACAAATCACTAGATCACACGATGATTCTGTTTTTCACTAGTCGTTTCCTGGTAATAGATCCGAATAATGGAGACTCTTCAGCTTCTGTGTTCACTCCATTACTTCCGGCCAATACCCCATATCAGACTCATTTAAAAAATTCAAAGTTACTTTACGACTCGTGGTTTACCGATAATCAGTTCGTCTTGGCGTCAAGCCCCTTGAGACTCACAACCAGAGATTTCTTTTCAGCTGATGAACCCTTGCGGTCATAGTCCTTATGTACCATCCTCTCTGATTAGAAGATGGGTTTTGTCTTTTATGAATATGCCTGGCTTTTTGTCAAACGTACGTATCGCACATATAACATGTTACTGAAAATTCTCCCTTTTGCACTACACACAAGTCCTCTGTCAGTACAGGATTTACAAAGCAGATCATGCCTAACTTGCATATCTTATGCTACAACGGCAGCTTAATTATTTGAAAGGTCGTAAGCTTCACCATTACCAAGTTTAAGCCTCTTATATTTTAACAAAAGTCAAAGTCAAAGCCAAGTCGTGCCTGACAGACAGTCAGTCAGTCAGTCAGTCAGTCTTGGTGTCGAGCCCCAGATGACCAGATATTTATTACTGTTTAACAGTTATGGTCTTCTTTCTGTGGGGCACCCTCTCTGACGAGAGGACGGGTTTGTCTTTTGTATATGCTGCTGCATATACTGCAGCACAGTCTTTCTCGGGTCCGAGTCCCTTGGGACTCGCGACAATATTTTACTGTCTCAGATTTGAGAATTCCCTCTTCGTCGCCTCCTACGACTCGCAGTGCTATGGTGCAGGTATTCGAACCTGCCTCCACAGGGGGTATATTTTAACTTGCTCCAACTGTCCCATTTATAATATCTCGGTACGGACCGCGCAGAAACTCCGTTTCCAATAGTTCCTTTGTTGTTCCGTGTGGATTCGTCGCCGTGAGAACAGATCTGTTTGCGAAGGCGTTACTCATTAACGGCTGCGAATATTTTCTTATTAAGAGTCTCTTGCCTATCAACTGGCGTTGTTTCGTTGGTTTCGCGGTCGTTACCTAGCAGCGGCTCAATACACGCTACAATACAGAATACAATTTTGCAGTTAGGCTATAGGCTATTTCTGTGCATAATTTTCATTGGTTAGTTCTGTATCTCCTGTTAGGTGTCTCAGATATAAACACAAGGTTTTCCTTCTCTCCACGTGTGCAACTGCTCGTGTGAATACCACACAGAATTTATAGTTGTGTGTCTAAACTTCTCCGAACCAAGTTCTAACGATGCGTTAGTTAGCGCCATAAAACTGAAGAAGGCATCTATTTCCTGCGCTGCCATGTCAATGTTTGCATTTTATAAAAAAAATATTTTAACAAAAGATGCATATTATCACGATTTATGTGTGAACATGTGTGACACACAACTGGGAACTACAAGTCAATTACAACACTATCGCTATTATCCACACTTTACAGATCACCACAGCACCCGCTAAACCCTTTTCAAATCTAATGTGCCTTCATCAGCCGTTCCTTGGCAACGGCTTCTAACAGTGGAGATTCTTCAGCTTCCCACTCTCAGGTCCTATCTTAACAGCCTCTCGTGCAGAACTCAACTTTCAACTAACAGTGGCCATTTTACACCAAGCTTATAGTCTCTTCACAGGTTGACTTCCAAATGACAACTGAACTGAATCGTCATCCCTTCTCAGCCTCCCTTGCATAACTCAACTAAACTGGGTGCCACAATTCTTTTCTTTATAAACACGTTGCACGGATCGAATAGAAAACACCGTTTCCAACAATACATATATTGCTGTAGAGGCGTGTTCACCTATCCTTTGCTTCCAAATGGGTTGCATAACCTCGCTGTTCTACTGTTGCGTATTAACGGCCAGTATTTACAGAGTCACAGCTTAGCAACGGGTCTATACGCTACAATATTTTTCGAACACCTGTTTCGAATCACATACATCACTCGTTCCCACCTTAGTATCTCTCACGGCCGCCATATTAGTACTACTGATGACTGAAAGTTAAATGTAAAAAAGAAATTGCCCAGTCATTTAATTGCAAGAAACTAAGATCCATGCAAATCTATCAGACACATCTAAAAGTTATTCTGGGTTGACAACACAAGAGCAAATAATATCACATTGTAAAACACATTTCTTTTTACTATCAGTGCCATAACTACCCCTCTAAGACTGAAATTCTGCCATAAATGTTGACAAATTTGAGTTCAAACCTAACATAAAACACCGTGTTTCCATTACAAAGATCAATCGGTTAATGCCGTTCAGAGGAATAATAACTCTTTTAATCATACGAAACACAAGGATACACTGTGTGTGCAAAATATATGGTTTTGAAATGTTGAAGCACCTGGTAAACGTAGCAGTCACTGTGGCTTAAAGGGCTACGAGGGAAATGTTACCTATTGAGCGCCGTGCGCCAGCGCAGTTACCTCGGAGTGTGATGTTCACGTGCCCCAATCCGACGTACGCTCCCAGCTCAGCTTCAATCTTCTCCCGCGAGAACGCGCGGTAGGAGCTGACGATCTCCGTGCGGGCCACGTGCCATGCTGACCCGTACCTGGCCACTGCAACAAACGAACGGAACCAGTTCACTCTGCTCTCCTTACAGCTAGACAGCCCAACCAACTTCTCCAGTGCCACTCTCAGCACCAGTCGGTAAGTGTCCTCCATCCTGGACTTCATGCATTTTCCCAACGCGTTCTCTTTTTGTGATATTTCCTGTCTTATTGGCTCTAATGTTCAAACCCACTGCTGCAAATGTAACCTCAACAAATATCCTGAAGTCATATATTATTTTTCCTTGCAGAACGTCAAATATCTCGTTAAATCATTTATTTTGTACAATGTACATCGGTCACTAATGCAACATCTTATAGTCACTTTACTGCTTTCGCAACAGCTTTCGGATTTAATTGATTTTAACTAAAATTAATTACGGTCGGTCTATTTTAATTTTTAATTTTGATATGAAATTGTAACATGACGTGCAGTGCAGCAGTTTAGCATAGCGGTAGACACCTGATGGTGGTCGTGTATGGCCGAAACATATTGTGAACGAAGAAATAAAGTGACCATAACAAGTTGCATTAATGACGGATATATATTATATGAAACAAATGATATATTGATGCAACTGAATGCTTAAATACAATATCTCGTTAAATATTCATGTGACGAATATGTTTGAAAGTAAAGTGGAAGAAGCCCACATGGGGTGACCTCCCAGTTTAAACTTGTGACTAAAATCCTTCAGTGCTACAATAACATTCCCGGTGGCGAATTTAGCGCGCATATGGGAGATGGAAAACGCATACAGAACTTTGATCGACAAACCCGAAATGAAAGAATCACTTGGGAGAACTAGACGTAGATGGACTCGTACACGTAGACCTATTTTCTAGGATGATTCAATTTAAAGTAGGCTTCTGCTTCCGTATAAAAAATATCAACCAAAATGCAGTGGCGTGCGGTACTATTTTTGGTAAGGGAAGCAGTGGTATCTAATAAACGAACTGAGAGCAATCAACTCACCAAAATTCAGTCACTTATTGAGTCAATGAGGTCGTTTTGTATTATGTTCGATAAACCTGTAAATACTGTACTGTTCTCAAGGTGAACGTTGAGTTTATGATCATATTTCCTCAACAAGTGAACTAATTCCGCATAATTACCTCGGTCGATAGAATCCACGCTTTCGTCATGACCACGGAGGCCAAGTTGCCACTTTCCTAAATGGCAGATGATATCAATTAAGCGTTTCATTATTTCTCTATGTAGTATCGTCAGGCGCTTTTGATTGTCAAGTTGACAGTCAATTTGAGATTTCTCGAACATAACAAGTTGCATTGTTGAAATGATGTGAGTCTGAGAGTTCTCATGTCATTTCAATGCTATATAAAGGTTGTTGATATCATCAAACCCAGTCTTGTTCCATACATTTTTTCATTGAGAATCAATAGGCATGGCCAACAAAACAATTTTCCTATATTACGGCAACAGGATAGCCACTCTGTTTTAGAATACTATTCCAAATTAAATTTCCTCACACATAATTTGGTTTGTGCTTTAAGTTCTGGCACCTCTCACGTCGGNATCGTCAGGCGCTTTTGATTGTCAAGTTGACAGTCAATTTGAGATTTCTCGAACATAACAAGTTGCATTGTTGAAATGATGTGAGTCTGAGAGTTCTCATGTCATTTCAATGCTATATAAAGGTTGTTGATATCATCAAACCCAGTCTTGTTCCATACATTTTTTCATTGAGAATCAATAGGCATGGCCAACAAAACAATTTTCCTATATTACGGCAACAGGATAGCCACTCTGTTTTAGAATACTATTCCAAATTAAATTTCCTCACACATAATTTGGTTTGTGCTTTAAGTTCTGGCACCTCTCACGTCGGTCGTCCTCTTTCTATAATTATTTTATTTTCAGAAGAGTCCCTGCTATTAAACCCCATTTTTAAAAGGCTTTCGATTGCACAGTCGCAGTCGCGTTGTGNATGTCATTTCAATGCTATATAAAGGTTGTTGATATCATCAAACCCAGTCTTGTTCCATACATTTTTTCATTGAGAATCAATAGGCATGGCCAACAAAACAATTTTCCTATATTACGGCAACAGGATAGCCACTCTGTTTTAGAATACTATTCCAAATTAAATTTCCTCACACATAATTTGGTTTGTGCTTTAAGTTCTGGCACCTCTCACGTCGGTCGTCCTCTTTCTATAATTATTTTATTTTCAGAAGAGTCCCTGCTATTAAACCCCATTTTTAAAAGGCTTTCGATTGCACAGTCGCAGTCGCGTTGTGTGCCAGCATTCATTTTAGCTGTTGCCTGTGCGTGTAGTCTAATCACGCCCCTGCCCTTGTACCGCAGTAACAGATTTGCTTCCCTTAAACGCTGATAGCATTTTTCTGATGCTTCAAAATAGATCACAAATACAATCTTACGCCATCTAAATATACACTTACAATATTTTAATAAAACTTAAGGTTGCCTAGAACACCCAACAAGACTGAAATCACACATAAACAGTTAATTTTCACATAACCATTGAAAGAAGGCAGGCCTTCGCTTCCATATCACAGGCATTAGCCAGCAAACCGAAAGATGCTTCCTTGCCCACTTCGTGTGCGACGAATTCTTACGGAGAATAACGAAGGAAACTTGGTCCGTCCCACCAAGCAAGGGAAGGGAGGAGGAGGAGGCATGTGGCCTTGAGCATGAACGCGCGCTAAATGACAATATTCAAATCCTTATTATTCAAATTGGATTATTTATTTATATATGACTTCTTTCTTTTCGTTTCTTAACTAGGGAAGCAATGCTTCCTTTGCTTCCATGCACGGCACGCCACTGCCAAAATGATATCCTCGCGAGAGTATTTGGAACAGACATGTAATAACATTTGGAGAAAACAGAAGAATTATTTCGGAGATAAACTGTTTGGATTGCCAGACATATAGGCCGACAGACATGACTTCCCCGTTATGCGTTAATTTACTGTAAAGCTAAAAGTCTAGTTAATAATGTGCTCCAGATGACGTAAGGAGATGCAGGAACGCAGAACTGTCATCATTTCTAAAGAAGAGATTTTGGGGGTTCTAAAGGCTCAATGAAAATAGAAGCAACTTGTCTAATTAAGAAACCCTTGTCATTCATAATCATCGGTTAAAAATGTTTCTCGAGATAACCATCAATTATTCTCCATTTCTCTAATAAATTACATGTAAAAGTGTTGCATTACTTTCGGGATCTACTGTACCCTGGATGCCGGTACAATGGTGCCAGAGACGATTCGATCTATCATGGCTGCCATATTGTCAGAGAGCTTGAATAATGTAGTCTCACAAAATGGCTGGTGTCAAATATTTATATTGCAATTTGTGTGGTAGACGAACATTCGCACCAGATAAATGCAATCCGTACAGGAAAGAGGGCTGTATTTGAACGCTGCAAAATCTACAGATATTGACTTCCTCAGGAAACGGTCCTGTAAATTTCGCCATTTTGCGTGCAGCCTTCCAGGACTCCTCACTCTAGGAGAACTGTATACAACATATGACGTCAACAAGTTTCCAACCTGGATACTCCGATGGAGAGACTGCCTCACCGGAAACCTCTGAACTTACGTATGAGTATTTGTAACTCCTGAAAAGAGGGTGATGCAGTGTGTTTATGCCACCAGGCACTGAGCTCCCTGTTGGTCCATAAGTCTTTATTTATAACAGTATTCAGTTAACTGGGCCATGTCTGGTGGCACCCCCCCACCAGACACCCTGGGGACACGCCCTCTAGAGCACCGTTTCTGAACCTTTTCAGTTATGTACCCTTTGATCTCAGGGCAGAGCTTCGAGCTCTCGTTTTCTCTGTAGGCTTGATTCTCATCTCAAACTGCGCGAGGCCGTGCATTAGAATATACCTCGCAAGATCCAGACACTTGCGTGTTGTTTGACAGTATACGAAACATATCTCACGTCCCTCCATGAGGCTTCACTCACGCCAGGGGGTTCATGGACCTCCGATTCAGAATCGTTATTCTAGAACTTAAATATACGGCTCAGGTGGCAGTTATTCTGACGAACGAGGAAAGGAATAAGAAGCTAAGAGCAGCTTTAACTAATGACGTAAGCCTGAAACAGTCTGCTTCAGGTGTGTGACCTAAAACTGCGAAGGCACGAGCCAACAGCAATATTAAAGTGTCCGTCTTAACAGGAAATTCGACTCTGCCATTAAATCCGAAATTCCATCCGAGGCCCCCAAATGTCATCACAAGTGTCCCTTCCTGGAGTCTACTGCAAATAGTAGCCGAATACTCTGTTCAGCTGCAGGAAATTTTGTATAATTTACAGCTAAAATAAACACACCGGGCAGAGTTCTTCAGAAGCTGACAGTAGCTTTGCTTGTGTAGACATTCTCTGATCTTTATGCACTCAGAAGTTGTATTCTGTATTCACAATAGCCCGCCATGCAGCCGCCTTCATCCTGAATAAGCTGACCAGTCACCTACCCTCGTGACCTCTTTGTGTAAGAACTATTATAATTTTTATAGGAACACATCCTGTCTGTGTTTACCATTCACGGCTTGAGATCAACCGTCCCACAGACTTACATTAAAAACAAGTTCTTGTTGTTTCCAAGCACGCGCTACATGTTTCGACTGCAAACGGTCATCTAAACTAATTTCATGAAGCTGGGCCCTTATTGAGAAGCCTCCAGTTGTACAGCTACTCAAGAAATTTCCAACATTTTATGGAACCCAAAGAATCATTACCGTGTTCACAAGATCCCTCCACTGGTCCCCATCCTGAGCCAGCTCAATCCAGTTCATATTAACCCATCCTATCTCTTTAAAATCCGTTTTAATATTGTCCACTCAGCTGCGTCTTGGTCTTTCTAGCGGTCTCTTTCCTTCTGACTTTACCAGATATTTCCTATATGCATTCCTCTTCTCCCCATTCGTGCTACATTCCATGTCCATCTCATCCTCCTTGACTTCATCTTCTAATTATACTTGGCGAAGAGTACAAGTTATGAAGCTCCTCATTATTATGCAGTTTTCTCCGACCTCCCGTCACTTCATCTCTCTTCGGTCCAAATATTCTCCCCAGCACCCTGTTCTCAAACACCCTCAATCTATGTCGCTCCCTTGATATCAGAGACTAAGTTTCGCACCATCAGGTGGAATAAACAAAATGGTAAAAATCACATACTGTAAGATATTTAAAATATACTAAAAAACAACGAATTGGGCCGGGTCCGACCGAAGATTTGCGCAGGAACTTGCAATGGGCCGATAGCACCTACCAAGAGAGAACCACCCCGTATGGAAAACATGACTCTCCACAACCTTGGCGTGCCTGCCAGTCACGCTCCAACTGCTCTCATAACACGGATCACGGCCACAAGGGCACACACGCCACGCTACTACAACACTCTCAAGAACACACGCATTCTGCCGTCTCAGTCGGTGAAACAAGAAGAATTTGCTTTCTTCAATATTCAGTTCGTTTCCTCTTACACAATTTCGGATTGTTTCTTCAGGGACATGAAGCACAGCACTGCACTTCCATGTAAACTTCCAATCTCTATCCATACTATGAATATAATTATAGGCCCAACAGGGATAGCGCAGTCGGTATAGTGACTGGCCGAGGGCTCGGAGTTCGAGTCCCGGTAGGGTCAAGAATTTTCTCTTCTCCACGTTTGGAATTCACCCAACCTTCTATCCAATGAGTACCTGGGGTTCTTTACCCGGGAGTAAAGAGACCAGGAAGTAAATCTGACCACTCACCTCCAACCGAGGTCAAGAAAATGTCAATCTATACATCCACTCCCCCTGCGCCTTCATAGCATAGTGCTAGATTAGTTAAGCATAAGGACAACTTTATAAGCCCACCCGAATTTAATACGCTTTATTTTAAAACATCAGGGAACCCAGGGATATCCAGAAAACACCAGAAGACTTCTCCGAATTTATATATTAACGTGAAGCATAGAATTGTAATTTAGCGTACACTGACCAGGAGAGGCTGCACGCAGAAGAGAACAAAGTGTAACAACTGTGTGAAGGCTCAAAAGTATGGAACCAGATCTACACGAGACAAACTCTATAACCTTCCAGCGAACCGGAAACGACACTGAATGTGCGCGCCACGTGGCAAGGCGCTGTGAACGCAATGCACACGGCACGGGTGTAAGGTAAGTTTGTCCTTCAGGTCATGAGAATGTATGGGCGAGTGGAGGTATAGCTTCACCATTCGTGACCTAGGCATTAAACGGAGGAGGATGGTGAGCTTCACGTCCCGGCCGCTTTACCTCCGCTAGGGAGTTTTGTGACTTTGTAGAGACGAAGTTTGAGACGATGTTGGGTTATGTTCAAATGAGGTGATAGCACTGCTGCACGCTATTCGAAGGGTTCTTAAATTAGTCTTGTCTCTAAAATCGTATTTTCAGTCCCAGGACGAAAGTCCATCGTTTCTGCTGAATTTCTTTGAAAACCCTTTGTTTGAAGTAATGCTGTACTTTGTTCAAAGTCAAGCTTCATATTTCCATGAAGCAGTGAAAAAGGTGGAGGGACAGAGATTCACTGTATTTGAAGTAACTGAGAACATTAATGGGTTGAAACCAGCCTCAAACTTGAACTGTTAGGGTAATCCTTAGAAAACTGGAAAGAGAGGGAGAGATACCCTCCATAAGAGCTGCAAATTTTATGTTCTGAGTTGAAGAAGCTGGCTGAAAAAAGCTTTCAGGACCTGGAATCCTACAGCTCGACAACCTTGAACAGAACACCTTCAGTGGCAGACATTGAGATAACTCCATCTTTTGTGATTAAAACTGTACAGTCTGTTCAGTTAACTGAAAATGAAATATCCGATGAGTATGTCTATGTGAAGCACTTTGTAACCGGGGAGGACTGCTAACAAAACTTTGCCAGCTCAAAGATGGGATGAAATGGTTTCTCACTTCGACAAAAACCATGTTCCTTTCTCAAATGTACTTAAGTTAGGGCCCCCATACACGCACAGTTTGGCCTTCCGTTCGGCCTGCACAGTTGAAGACTGAGAGGCAAAACTTACGTGTGTGGTGCGGCCGGCCGGCCAATCGTTTGGACTGTTGGCCTGTAGGAACCCATCAGTCCGTCAGTTCTACCTGCAGGACCGTAGCACGTGATGTGTGTGATGCAGCAATATAGGCTGGAAGACCGTGACTGTGGCATGAAGCATGCCGGTTATCTGCGCGTGTATGGGGAAGGAACGGGAGGGAGAAAACTGTGAAAGTTTTGCCTGTAAGGTCGATCGGAAGGCCAAACTGTGTGCGTATGGGGGGGCCTAGCAGTTCCTTTTCTGCCTTCTTGGAACCGATGCTGCACTGAAGGAATGTTTTCCTTCATGAATGGCACATGGACCAGTGACACTTGGTGTGGCTTGGTGTGGACACTGTGAAGGCAATGTTAGTGACTAAGGTAAACTATAGGCACAATAGATGACTGTACTCGCGGTGCAAGGGCCAAGAAGGCCCACCCCTTATACATTCAAGGTAAACTATGACGAAACTTGTGTTGAGTTTTGTAAAATGTTTCTGACATAGAAAGACCACCTTAAGAAAATTCTCAACTCTGAAAAATACTGCAGCTTTGCTTCCTTTTTATTTTTAAAGCAAGGATGACAGTTTTATGTTAACAGTAGTTTCTACCTTTTCTGTATATAATAAATATGCTTTAATTGTAGTTAAACTATTTTTCATATGCCTATATAAGTTAAACCTCTTCAATGACACTTTTCTACCCGTTCTCAACATTTATGAGGTCCAGAATTTCGACCTGGAAAATCTGGTTACCTTACCGGTACCCATTGGATAAGAGGATGAAATTAATGATCATACCCCGGTAAGTATTAAATGCGAACTGATACAAATTTGTTGCTTTTATATTTTTACATGATACTTTTATATATTTTGAAAATGATTACAACATGATTTTGTTACTGCTCTGTGTATTCGACCTGATGATGAGCGCTTACGGTCGAAATATACAGTACACGTTGGGAATATATTGCTGGTGCCTGCATCGTTTGGTCGCGATTCATGTTGTATTTGGCAGAGGAATTTATCCGTTGGTCACTCTCCTTGTGCCTTGTGTGTCTTAGTCTGAGCGATGGTTACTCAAACTCACGGTTGTTGATAACAATCTCTTCTTTATGCAAGTACGTGGATGTAAGAATGTTGGTTGATAAAACTGTACACAGAAATAGTTCCTTACTGTTCACTGTTTGTTTTACGGATGCTGCTGCACTTGCGAAAAGCTCGTTTCTGTAGTTTCAATATAGAACGTATTTTATAGTAATCACAACAGATAGCAAATTGCTTGGGTTGCTACGTATTAACTAGACGTTGCCTAGTAACGAATCTTAACAATGAAAGTTCGCCAGCTCCTGCGTTCATGTATTTATTCTTCGAAGTCTGACTGTGCGACGGACGGACAGACTTGATTTCAAATTAACAGATCTGAGGTGAATAAGAAGGAAGCATTTCCACTTAGGAATTAAATTTGACTTTGTTGGTCGCAAAGGAGCTGCAAGTTTGTTTGGGGGCACGTACAAAGGGTAGACGGGTAGAAAAATTTCATATGTGCATGCTGATACAACTATGTAACTAACACACAATAAAAATATTTTAACATGACGCCTGAAAGCCAGAATAGTTTAGTCAGAGAAGACGTCCATTGTTAGACAACGGTTAGGTAAATATCTTCCGCGGCAACGGATACGCACACAATATAGGAACTGTTGAAAGCGGCGTTTTCCATGGAGTCCGTGCCGCCGTTATGTAAGGTGTCGGGAGTGGGCATTGTTAGAATTCGTTACGACGCGACGACTGTGTCTGGTTGTTAAGACGTAATATTATTATAGAAAATGAACTAAAATGATGAGTTCAGGATTTACCAAGTCACACGCAATACAAGCATATAAGAATACACGCAAAAATGTTATCATATAAGAGCGGAGTGGTACTGCTCGCCATGGCCCTGGTCATTAGTGGAGTTGTGGCCACAATTGACCTGAACCTGCAGGAACTGCAGTATGTGGCAGACCACCTGGAGAAGAGAGACTGCAAAAAACTGGTAGCTGCACTCCATGACCCGAATTTTTACATTGAATATAACGTCGACATTGCAGAACGCAAGATACCAGACGATATTTCCTGCCTGAAATTATTACTGCACTGGAATTCAGAACCTGGGCAAGGGAAGGGGAAGAGTCACGTGTTACTTGTACGGAGATTGAAACAACTGGGACATGACAAACTTGCTGAGTGGCTCTCAGGAACTGTGTTCCGCCAGTTAGGAGATGGCCTCAACAGAACTTTGTCCATGGATACCTTTAGTGAACTAGCACACAAAAATGAAATGGAAGACACTGTACAGGAAACTTCAATACCGATCAATGTTCAGGATGAGGATCAGGACGAATGGCGGCCGATTTATACAGTCTATCTTTTTCTCATCGTGTTCTTCGTATCTCTGGCAATATCAATTCCGGCAGTTTTCGCCTGGAAGTACCTCCGCAGGAAGAGGAATAAAAGGAAGAAAGAAGTTAAGAAGAGATCAGTGGCGATGCTGGGCAGCGCGAGGTTTTCTGATGTAGAAAGGAATGGTGAGATGTTCGAGCTACAACGTAACTCAATATCTGAGTCCGACGATGATGAAACCCCACTTTATGAGTTGGGTATGTAACCTTGATGCTTACATATTGAACTGAAACTGCAGCATGAGTATAAACGTTATATTTTCAAATGAAGACGAATGTAAGCAAGTGAACTCCGCCTATCCTGTGGCCTGCTGTTCGGAGTTCCACCCGAAAAAAAAAATGAACCGCCATCGGCTATGTGCATCAGCTGAAAGGCATCCCGTCAACATCTGAAGCTGGCAAGCGACAGAATGAAAGAGCGCTATGACCTCCTGGGCAACTCAGCGGGCTTCCAGGAGGGCAACCAAGTGTGGCTGTAACGCTCATATATGGTCATGGGTCCTGACTCTGTATGAGAAGGTGAACAGCAATTTACCCGACCGACGGACCAACCATTCCTGAGACATGAGTCTGCAGTTGCAGTCGGTGGATAGCCCTTAGCTGTGGGCACGGAAACAGAGGAATCGCCATCATTAAAACCGCTACCAAGCAACGGCTATTGAAGATATAGCATATTGAGGAGACGTGATGTGTGTTGCAGTTATTTGTAGAGTTTGTAGGTTAGCGATAGTGTAACAACTATTTGTAATTACAATAAGTATTCAGTAAATTCAATATTCAACCCAAACTTCGTGTCTACTCACTAACACATAACAGTACATACATAATCGTAGCATGAAATGTAAGTAGGTGACCAGGATACAAGATAGATAGATGGCCAAGTTAAAGACGGTTTGTCAAATCTAATTTGACATTTTGCTGCATCTGTAACAATGCAGCCATGATAAGAGGGCGACTTACAAGGGTGGTCAACATTACCCGTTTCGCTGTATAATGAGTTAACTAGCTGCAGTATCCCTCGACCTGGAGAACTCTGTCTACAGGAAACACGAATAGTGAAGTTTCCACTCTGTTTAAGCACCGAGCAAAAGTTGTTCGGGGGAGTGGAGGCAGAGCTCCTCTCATTCTCAAAATTAGCCTAGATAGAAGTAAGTGGTCAGCTTCACTCCCCGGAAGCATTACCCCAGAAAAATAAACCCCGGTAACCGCTGGATAGGACACTAGGTGGGTCCCAGAGCCGATTTCGACGCTGTGGCGAAAAAAAAAAAATTCCCTGCAGGGAATCAAACATGAGTTCTCGGTCGTCCAGCGCATAGACGGTCGCTACACTGGCTCTCCCACTATTAACTACAACAGGACCAAGGGAACAAGATATTGCTGCTGTTACCACACTCTGTGAACTCTTGCGTAATGTGCAGACAAGCACTGGGATACATAATGTCGCCCCTTAGTGCAATGTCTCACGACCACAGACCGCGTGCCGAGAGCCGAGAGCCGACATCCTCCCTGACTGCTTGCTCGGACGCACGTGGCGCAGTTTTAACTGCAGAGCTGCCCAACAGAGATCGTACCTCGCCGTGAAAGATGGACAGATTCGGAGCGAAATTCGAAACTGTGTTTACCTTTCGGAAGATGGCGAACAGTTCGTTGGCTGGTGTCACATTTACATCAAAGTTATGAGGAAGAGTCAGTAAATAGGTAACAATTGGAAGTATAACAGCTGTAATGGATGTAATGGGTTTTCTATGCATATCACTAGGCAGCAGCACAGCCCTACTTCATGGCAGTCTAAGTACAAGAGGCGCATGCGCATGTTCAGAGCCCGGTTTCAATAGTAAAATCTGTGACCGTGCTTGAGGTGTATACTACCGAAGAGTATAGTCCTGTTGTCCGTTCTTCTGTGGGCAGAAGGGTTCAATACATAGGATATGCATACAGAAATGTTTCCTGTTTACGGTGGGAAGTGTTTGTCGCGTAAAGCGGTTCACAACTGTGTAGCAAACGTTTCGCTGATGACGAAGAGGTTGAAACGGGGGTGCAGAAGTGGCTGAGGCAACATTCAAAAGATTTCTATGCTGAGGGTTTCGACGTACTGGTAAAGCGATGGGACAAGTGTACCAATGTTTGTGGAGGATATATGAAGAGATAAATGTTTTTTCCCCCGTTTCGAATATCACATGTTTTACATTTTATATCCACTAGTGACCTATTTACTGACTCTCCCTCGTACTTAGCAAAAACTAGTGGCGCTAGTTATCCTCGTTGCTACAGAATCATCTGATGAGCTCATGGGGTGCAATCTACGGGCGCAGATTTGTTAGAGAGCTATTCATTTGTTCAACAGCTCTCCAACTCGTATATAATCCTTCATTTGTTAGCCATTTCTACAATTGTTACAGTTTTTTATTTGATGGACAGTTCTCCGACTGTTAGATAGTTCTCCAGTTGTTAGCCCGTTCTCCAGTTATTCGAAAGTTCTTTATTCGGTAGGCAGTTCTTCATTCTTTAGACAGTTCTGACCTTGTTAGAGTTCGTCTAATAGACAGTTCTGCGATTGTTGGACAGTTTTTCAATTTTGGAAATTGCATTTGATTTCGTCCCCAGGAAAAAGGGCCCGAGGCAATTACCCTGTTTGATACGGTAGAAGGAGACATCCTCGGTCACTAGACAACGTACGTCTGTCTGATAAATTGCTACTGGTCCTCGCCAGCCCAGTCATTCTTGATTCAGAATCCCATGGGACTCATGGCCATATTTTACTGTCATGACTCTCGGGCAACCTATATCAGTATAAGTAGCTATAAACACACATACCTGAGGTCAGGGTGTGTGTCAAAGGGAGATAACGGGAACACTTACAATAAAAATCGCGGATATGCATAAAGCCCTGACAAACATTCCAAAGGTTGTGTTCTCTAGAACACCGGACGATGGTCAAAGTCCAGGATCTCACCAATTCCTTTATTTCACCTTTGTCTCCACTTCTGTCTCCTTCATTACGCAGTGGATGTGAGTACAACTTGTTCTAGTTTGCTTCCCTCTCCTGGTCTTCCTGTCCCCGCTGCCTTGGTTCTGCAACGGACCAGTGTAGCTGTCACATGCATTATTCTATGAAGAACATGCAGAGGACCTGTTCTCCCAGAACAACGTAAAACTGTTCGTCTGTAATACTCATCATCAACGACAACATTTTGATAAATGGGCCCATAATTCTGTTTCATGATCCTCCGCGCTCCCATGACGATATCAAGAGAATAAGTGAAATGTATAACTTAGTAATTACACAGCTAATATACACGATCGGGCAAATAAGTAACAAAAAGGTAAAGCTGTCCCTGTAATAGGCCGTGAAGCCCCATAGGGTTGCGAGATGTCGATGCTCCCACATTTTATAGACAATCGGCTCACATATCGCGGTAAAATTGTGAGCCTTATGCGTCGACCGCCTTTTAACCCCAAGGAAGATTCCTGGTACTCATTTCTGTTAGAGGCTGAGTTGATCCCAGGGCCATAGTGCGGCTGGAAGGATTAGGTAATTTCTAGACTATTAAAAAAATATTTTAAGTGGTGCAGATGTTAGCAACCTAAGATTTTTCAAAGTAATCTCCCACAAATTCTTTACAGTATTCCTAGCGCTTCGGCCATTTTCCAAACAGTTTTCAGAATCCTGAACAGGAATGTCTGTCAACTGTTTTTTTTTTTTTTTACAGATTATGATGTGTCCTCAGAGTCCGAGATACACTTCCTGTTAGTACACTCCTGAGTTCTGGAAACAGCCAGAAGTCACCTGGAGCCAAGTCAGGAGTATACGGTGGATGATCCATGAAAGAGATTCCTTTTCCTCCTGAAAACTGCGACACTCGAAGCGAATGATATGTCGGCGCTTTTTCGTGGTGAAGAATCAACAAGAGATCTCTCCACAACTCTCCAAGCTTGCGCCTCACGGCAACAATTCAACACCTCCACGTAGAATGTCTGATTAACAGGGGTCCCTTCTTGTACAAATTCAAAGTGAATGATACCCTTGCTTTCGAAAAATCAGATCAACAGTTTTGATCTTGGACTTTGACATCCATGGCTTCTTTGGCCTGGGAATTCACCATAAACTGTTTTAACTCCTCTAACGTTTCACTTAGCGATTTCTGCAGTTTAACACAAAACTCACATTCACTCTTCTGTACCATCATCTCGCGCCTGAACAAAGTTGATGAGACACAGTGAGCTAATGAGCTACTGTTCAACGAATACTGAACGCAGCTCATCCAGCTTTTCCAGGCGAGTTCTCTTTTGTTGCATCACCTAACATTGCAAGTAACAGCGTTGACAGACAGCATGGCGCAAAATTAAAAATGAGCCTCCGAACTTATTAGCTCGACCTTGCATACTTTCCACTCTTTACTGACTGGAGAATGTAATGTTTGATATGGTCACCTCATAGGACACAATCAGCACAGCGACACAGCTAACAAACAACAAACTCAGTGATTTTAGTCCGCAAGCGAACTATACCGACCGAGCGACCGCCGCTTGTCGGCGAATTTTAGTGCCAACTTTAGCGGATAGAGGATGTCGCGTGGTCAGCGCAATGAATCCGCACGGCCGTTAATTTCGGTTTTCTAAACCGGAGCCGCTATTTCCCAGAAATAGCTCCTCAATTATCATCAGGAGGCTGATTGGACCCCGTTCCAGACCCATTACTTCTCAGAAAAGAAAAATCTTGTAGAGCCGGGAATCGAACTCTGACCACTAGACCACAGAGGCGGTCCAGCGACACAGCTAGATAACTCAAAATACGGAAGTGAAGTCAAAACATGTATGGGACTAAGATGTGAAGAGAAGAAGACTCGTCCGGTGGGTTTTCCCAGAATCCCACCTACTACACTGCCATAACAAACCAGCCGTTCATGGAAGGATATTATTAAAATGGGTGTCAGAGAAATAGCTTTTATGTGAGCCGGCTTCAGGTCCTGTTTGAACGCCATTTGAACCAACTGCTGTTGGGATCGGATCCTGGACCTTGCCGCCGGCGGCGTTTTGCGGGAACTGTGTCACGAGCCACACCGATGTTCCGGCTTCCGCGAGACGACGGCAAGGCCGGTCGCTCACCCCTTCCCCGCCAAAAGGGCCAGTCAGCTTCAGGTTCATGGAGCTCAATCAGTGAGGGCGGCACTTCCCAGCGCAGTCGTCGCTACACTTCACATAAAGGTTTGCCCATTTCACCCACGAACTGTATTTATACCACTAACCAGCTAGTCCTCGTAACTGAGACGGAGCTGAATTTGTGCGATGAATGTGAAGAATACTATGTTCTGAGATGTGACGCCGTGTAGTCTGATATATGAGCAGCGACGGTTCGCTGGAATATACTCCCTCCATCTTCAGGGTCGACAAGAAAGCCAAGCGAGAGACCGGCAGGAAGTAAACAGCAAGCAGTGGGTTACTGTTACTGAGGGTTGCTGGTTCCTTTCTTGACTTACTTTGCCATCTTGAAGATGGAAGCAATACGTTCCTCCGAAATATCAGCAAATTTATACCGGTTTACACTGTGTCACATCTCAGATGACAGCATACAACGGTGTCTTCTGTGATGTAGAAACTTTGTGGGAACCACCAAAGTGAATCGAGCGCTAGCCAATCACAGGCTATGAACCAGCCAATGCTAAGCAACGGCTGGGTAAACAGCCGTTGCTAGCTAAAATCTAGTTGCAGTGAATCGACCGCTAGCCAATCACATGCTAAGAACCGGCAGTTGCTAACTAAAGCCTACAACAATACGGACAATGACGTGTTTTCTGTAGGTCCGAATCAAGGTTATGTTAGAAGATATAGCTCTGACTCTGGCTCTGATCTGGCCATGAGCCCCAGTCGGGGCTCGACACCAAACCAGACTGACTGACTGACCGTCAGTTGCAATGTGACTTTGACTTTGACTCTGGCTCTGACTCTGAAAGGTCGCGCCATAGCTCAAGAGGTTAGTCGCTGGCTTCCTACGGCAGCGGCCCGGGTTCGATCCTGGGTCTGGTCAAGATTTGTGGTGGACAAAGTAGCGCTGGGGCAGGTTTTCTCCGAGTACCTCGGTTTCCCCTGCCAATCTTCATTCCACCAATTGCTACACAATCACCCTCACCTATCATCTGGGGCTGGTACAATAGGCCCGAAGTGGCCGCAATACAAGGGACTTAGTCCCATGCCACTAGCAATAAAAAAAAGAAAAATAGCGATAGAAACTGCTCCTTCCTTACCCCCGTGCGGATTTAGGGTCGAATACCTCCACCGTGACCCTGCGAGTCGTAGGAGGCGATGAAAAGGGAAGTCTCAAATCCGAGACAGTAAAATATGGTTGCAAGTCCCAAGAGATTCGGACCCGAGAAAGACCGCGCTGGCAAGGGCCAGCAGCATATGCAAAAGACAGACCCATCCTCTGGTCAGAGAGGCCGCCCCCTCAAAACAATACCGTAACTGTCAAACGGTAATAATTAATAACTGGTCATGAGGCCCAGATGGGGCTCGACACCAAGACTTACTGACTGACCGACCGTCAGTCGCAATGTGACTTGGACTTTGAAACTGCTCCTTATACAGGCTCGGCAAGGACCACCAATACACATCACCTGCTTAGCAACGGATATTACTGTTGTCAGGAGTGTCCGTTCATGCTTTGCCTAGAAATGGACGGCCTACTGTTGCGCATTCGTTGCTGTGATATGTGTTTACCGATCTGTTACTCGGTAAAAATTTATCATAGGGAAAAACATTTCGGATAAAAGTTAAATAAAGAAGTGAGTCACAGAATTTGTGTTCGCTACACTTTCAGTTATGTCCTTCTGCAGCTCGAGAACTGGCCTTGCCCTCGCCCATCGCCCCACCTGAAAAGTTAACATTCAGGAATTGAAAGTCTAGAGGAAATATCAGAACTAAAGCGCCAGAATTGTTACGATATGCATACATTTCCACACTTGTTTTTGGTTTCAGTTCCTGAATTTTTCAGGCGATTTCCATATATTTGACGTGATTTTGCCACGCTTCAACTTAGTCTGCTTCCTTGGATTCACTAATCTTCAGCATGTTTCATTAAGCCGCGGCTTATGCTGCTTTAACTCGTAACAACCGCGACCCCTTTTGGCTGAATTCTTTATAATGTCTCCAGTAATTTCCCACGCCCTACTGATGCCCACGTTAGTATCCAGATTTTCAAAAGCTACAAAATTCTTTTGAAATTCAGCCTGACACTGTCATTTAATTGCACACGTTTGTAGCTTTGGAGAGTCTGGGCGTTAGTGTGGAAGTTAGCAGGAAAGTACTCGAGACAATGTTATGGCATATAGACCCACTGCTAGGCAACGACAGCGAAACAAACGAGACAACGGCTGTTGCTAGGCAGCGTCCAGCGCGCAACAATGGAAGAACGGTCTGCTCCGAGGCTATATCAGGCGACCGACCGAGTTCAGTTCAATTAGTGAAGAACAGTGCAAGAAGTGAATAGTTGGTTAGTTAGTGAGTTAGAGAACAGCAGTTTAGTCGTTGTGAGCTCAGCTGGTAGCCGAGGCAAAAGGGCATTTCGGGAACCCAGAATAAGGGGAACGTTCGCCGTTGAAAGCCGTTAGTGAGCAACGTCTGGTGAAAACACAGCAGACTTAAAAGACTTAGTACGAGCTGTAGTGAATTGTAAGAGTGTGTGAATAGGCGACAGCGCTATAATTACTTGTAGTTAATAAATTCAATTGCCAGTCCAAACCCCATTTATAGTCAATCTTAACACGAAACAATATCAAAACTCTTCCTAGCGGCAGTCTGCATTACTAAAAGTTTAGGGTGAATGAGTTTTTCTCAGTCGCAGAAGACTATGAGTCTGGTGATACCGCGGCTTCCGATGGCGCATTTTACTAGCATCCCCTGTTGACAGACGAGTATGTAGCACTGCTTGAAGATAGCTGTCAGGGGAATCTTGCCTCAGTGCATTCTGTCCGCTACGAATCCCTCTCGGACTGTTCCGCTGCTGATTTTGAGGGTGGCTTGTTGCCGCTTGCAGGCCACAGTCCGTGCTGCGAATTCCATCCTCATGAATTTCCACGGGAAAGCTCACTGGGCCCTGATACAGAGTCGGACTAACATGTCCCCATGCGGCAGTTTCTGTCTGGCTGGATACATTTTCAGATGGACACAGACGTGAGATGAAATTTTCTGCTTACATTTCTCCATTATCCTTTGCAAAACAGACACTTACGAACATCTCAGGTCCATAGTCTGGCAGCAAAGGAATTAGGGGTTCCGAGAGAGATCGTGTATGTACACACGTATATATATATATATATATATCGCGTTTTTACATTCACGTTTGTGTGTGTTTGTATAAAAAATTAGAACTAAAGTTATCTATTTCTCATATTTGGAGTTTACAACCTACATCAAGAAATAATACTGGCTTATCACTAGGGACCAGATTTTAATGCAAATGCATATTCCTTTCTTGCAACAAAAAATGCTTATCTGGATATATGTATGTATGAAATACTTCATTTCTTAAATTTTAGACATGGTTTGATGGTGCATATAAATGCATATTTTGCTCTTTTATGTATAAGCATAATATTTTCGAAGTACTTTATTTATGCTGCATATTTTCTTTTTATAATGTTTATCATTATATGTTTCTTTAATTTTGTGCTCAAATTTTCAATCGTCGTCTTGTGTATACAATTTTTCTTTTCCGTATTAAGATATGCTGCATATTTGACTCCCAAAATTTCGTCATACAAATAGCAAGTTGAGTCCGGATTCGTGTCTCTGATGCAGTACCCAGGACGGGACTCCCTAAGACGGGATTTCCCCGATCCCTCTATTCATAACCTGCCTCATCCGCATCATCAAAGTGGCTGCTAAGGGAATAGACGGAAACGCATTCACGTGTAGCTGCTAGCAACGCAATATACTATTCAACCGATAATGGACTTCATTTATTTCTTTCCAAAGTCTCCATCAGGTTCGCTACGCGTCTTCATTTGGAGCTGGGGGTCATTCATATTAGGGGTAATTAGTCTGTTTTTAAGTTTGTTCAGCTTTTTGTGGTCATGCCGAAAGTGAAAGTAAGTCAGAAAACTAAATTACAGCTGTATCAGCGGGAGTTCGAAGGAGAGATGATAAGCACGGATAACGAAATTCTTTATTGCCGAGCGTGTGAGAAAACAGTTGGTTGTGAAAAACACTTTCAAGTGCTTCAGCATTATAATTAAATCAACGAAAAGTTCTCCTGTCCAAAAATTGTTTGGTGAATGTTCTAATAATAGTTTCTCACAGTTCTCCTTTGACTTATGCGAAGTCTTTTTAGCGGTAGATATTCCGCTGTGGAAACTAACCAGTCCTACTGTAAGAAACTTCATAGAGAAGTAAACACAGAGCAAAGTGCCGGATGAATCTACTATGTGCAAAAATTACGTGAAGCAGTGCTACGATCTTACAACTGAAAATATTAGAGATAAGATTCAACATAATTTTTGTGGGTATCAATCGACGAAACATAGGACTTTGAGGGGCTGTTATTGCCAATATTATAGTTGGATCCATTAATAAAAGTCTTAGCATAAATCTTCTTGCGGTACAGCACTTTGAAACCACAAACATATCCGCAGTTTCCGAATTTCACATCTCGTTGCCCAACAACGGTTTGACATGTCACAGTATGCAGAGTACAACTGAAATTTTCACGCAAGAATACCCAAGAAACAAAATGGTTATATATGAGGCTATTCGAAATATCTTATCAGCTTATACTATTTACACAACCTTCAAATGGATAAGTAATTTTTTAGACAATAAGTATTCAACAACAGAGTAGAACGATTGTTGTGTTTGAGTATCGATTTAGTTCTATCGCGCTTTTTCATTCATAAGAATTTTAAGATCAGATTGCAGATTATTGAAAATTTTGATCCCAGCAAGCATATACACTTCTGGAAGCATGAGAGGTTAGCAATTAGTATATGGAGGTAGTGCTTGGATCTTGTGTTAACACTGTATGTATCTGCATTGGTCTGAAAATATTCTTCGTTATTTGTAATGAAGTTTATTAATGAAAATATATGTTCGCATGGAAGAGTTAGGATCTGCAGTCTCTTAAATAGATTTCTACAAGAATAGTGGGATTTGACACCCATCACAAGTCTAACAATTTTCTGTTGCAATGTATATACTTCATTACAGAGTGAAAGTAAGCAAAATAAATTGATTTGAGAGTGTCAGTGTTGCTGATATGCAACATAGCTCTAACTGTATAGAATGCTCCACTTAACTTGGAACCAACTGATTGATGTGGTTTCTCGACTTTCAATGGTTATCACCTTGTAAGCCAAGGAATTTTGTTTTCTGCTTCTTCTATATATATATATAACTACCAATCGGAACTTCGCCTTCCGACGAGCTGATCTTCCATCCAAGGAGTCCTACTGTCTATAAAAATGATCAACGAAACAGAAATCAGCCCTATGCTCCAAAAATGGGAGCAAGAGGAAGATAAAAATCATTATGTCCAATATTTAGTGGATATTGTGGTGAGTTTTTTGTAAATTTTATTGCATTTGTTACACCTACATTGGGGGACAGCTTGTTTGCAGAAAAGCACATGCTCATTTGAGAGAGAACTCTGTTCAATAGTATGCAGAATTCGTCAAAACATTTACTAGAAATTATGACATTAGTGTCATCAGCAAATCAGATCCAGAGGTCCGGGTTCGATTCCCGGCGCTAGCAGATTTTTTTCGGAGAAGTAGTGGGTCTGGAACGGGGTCCACTCAGCCTCGTGATGATAATTGAGGAGTTATTTCAAGGAAATAGCGGCTCCGGTCTAGAAAACCGAAATTAACAGCCGTGGGGATTCGTTGCGCTGACCACGCGACACCATCTACCCGCAAAAGTTGGCACTAAACTTCGCCGACGGTCGCTCCGTCGGTATAGTTCGCTTGCGGACTAAAATCACGTAGTCATCAGCAAATATTAAGCGTACTGATGAAGTGATTAGTGTAGGAGGGAGGTCATTTATATAAATTAGGAAAAGCAAAGACTCTAAAATTTACCCCTGGGGAAATCCATGTTTTGTTGACCACCAGTTTGAGTACGTACTTTGGCTTACATTTAATGATTATGTTTTAGTCTTTTGTTTTCCATCTTTTAGGTAGGATCTGAACAAACTTACTGTTGTTCCTTGAATGCCAAAAAATGATGCAGTTAATAAAATTTCATAATTTACACAGACAAGAGCTTCTACCAGATCACAGAATATTTCATCAACATGCATTATCTGATTAATATATTTGAATACACTGTATGTTAGCTTAAAGGCTGCATTTTCAGTGGATATGCCTTCCCTGAAGCCAAACTGTTCTGAGACTAGTATGTTATTAGTCTGGAAATAATGGCTTGACCTATTGTGCATAACTTTCTCAAGTACTTGAGAGAAAGTAGTTAACAGTGAAACTGGCCTGTAGTGTGACATACCAGTCTCGTCTCCTTCTTTGTACTGTGATCTTACTATTGAAATCTTAAGATGATCAGGGAAGATCCTTCTGAATAGAGAAATGCATAATCTTCTAAAATTGTACTTGTTATTCAATCATAACCTAATGAGCTTTTAGCTTTGAGAGAGTGTACTATACTCGTTATCTCAGTTTCAGTGGTTGGAATGGTCTTAGCACCACAGAATTTTCTAGGAAATGCGTCTTTTAAAAATGAAATTGCATCACCTCACTCCTAATGCAAGATTAGATTCTCAGTAATTGTCAGAAAATAGTATTGAAGGCATCAGCAATTACTCCTGGGTCCTTTATTTCTTCAACAATTTGTAAGAAGAGATGGCATCTCTTCGGTCAGATGCAATTTCCCTGTTTCATATTTTACTATATCCCAAGCTGTTTTTATATGATTATCTGATTTTGTTATAAACCATTAAGTTCTTTAATACCTCTGCTCAGGATTTTGCAGTACTTACTGCAATGTCCTGTCATGTGTGGATTATTACTGCTCCCCCTGAATAGGAAAAGTACCTTCAAATACATTTAGAAAAATATATAAAAAAGTTAAACTTACATTTCGTATCCTTATTTTTGAGAACATGTTCCCGTGTTTCTTTTTCTAATAGATGCTGAAATTGAGCAATGGTTTCACTGTTTATATTTCTGGTTCTCTATTTTAAGGGTATTAAATTTACTTTTGAAGTAATAGTATTTACTGTAAGGAACTGAGCATCATGGTCTGAGAGGCCGTTGACTATAGGAGATGTGCAAGAAGAGCTTAACCTTGTACTATCTTTAAAAACTTTATCAATGGCTGTACTCTGGAATTTTGAATTCTTGTTGCAAAATTCACAGTGTGTGGTAAATTGCATGTCTTTAGTATAGAGCTTACCTGTTTCTTCTGTTTATTTTGAATGAAATAGTTTATGCCCATGTCCCTGTAGATTATAAACTCAGATTTTTGTTTGCACAAATATTTTAAAGTTGCATCTAGCCTTTCTATAAATTCATTAACATATCCTGAAGAAGCTTTGTACAAGCTTAATACCAGTATAATTGGGGTATACATTTTACGTATTACTTAAACTGCACACATTACGAAGTCCCCCTCCTCCTTGCCATGATGAGGAATATCACTTTTACTGAAATGTTGTTCTGACCTAACACAAAAACACACGCTTCACTTCTGTAGGTCTTTTCGGCAAAACCCCTACCTAAAGAGTACCCATTCATTTCGAGGTCTTGCAGCTCCTGTGCAACCATGCGATGCTCACTTAAACATAATATGTGAGGGTTTATGTTGTCTATTTCAAAAGAATATATTAACTCATCATTTTTGCTGCTAGATCCTCTGATATTCTGGTAAAAGATCTTTATTGAGTTGGATGATTCTGCATATTGTTAGTGAACTTCCTAGACTGCAGGACTGCATTTAACATATGTTGAACACCTCTGTGCATTTGAATTTAAGCTAAAGAAAGGAGAAGCCCTGGGATCTCAAAACAAAAAGAGTAAAGCTTCTGTGAAGTCACAGTCAGTGAAAAGGCTCAGGGAGCAAGTTATTTAGTAGGAAAACTTAATGCCCAGAAAAAGAAAAGTCACGCAGTCGGTGAGAACCTAATAATGCCAGCATTTAAATTTATAGTGGGTAAAATGCTGGGACAAAATGCGGTATAAGAAATTGAAAATTTTCAAGTTTCAAACAGTACTGTAAACAGACGTACTGATGACATGCCACACGATGCTGCACGGGTTTTTTCTAACCAGCTTGATGAGTCAACAGATTTCGCCAATAAAATTTATGTAGTAGCATTGTAAGCTTTGTAAATGATGGTGGAATTTGAGAAAAATGTCTCCATTGCAAAGAGCTGTCCCAAATAAGCAATGGGCAAGATATATTTAACTGTGTAGGCATCTATACTGATGGTGTTCCATCAGTGGTTGGCTCCATTAGAGATTTCGCCTCTCCTGCGCCACAAAAGGGTTGGGGGGAGGGGGGAGAGAAAGAAAATTCTGACATCACAACACACTGATTTATTCACAGAGAGATGCCGGTTTAAAAACTCTTGGAGATGAAATGAAAGAAAAAGTTTTGGATAATGCTACAAGAATGGTTAATCTTATCAAACAAAGAACAGATCACTTCAGAGTGCGAAAACATGGACAAACAGCACATGAATCTCGTGCTACGTACAGAAATCTGGTGGGTTAGCAGAGGAAGATTTCACAAGAAGGTGCATTAGCTGAAAGTAGAATTGCATGTTTATTTTCAGGAAAACAGTAGGCCAGATTTTGCAAAGTGCTCTGAAGATGAAGAATGGCTGGCGAAACTAGCCTACTTAGCAGACATTTTTCATCAAATGAATCAGGTGAACAAGGCCCTGGAGAAACTGTTTTGACTTCAAATGACAAGATTTATTGATTTAAAAGGAAACTGAATCTTTGGAAAAATCATGTTACGAAAGGAAATTTTTAATAATATATAATATAATAATTCTTATGCAGGAGTTCCCTGTGACTTACAAATTATTTCAAGGTTTCCTCCTGTGCAAGGAGGTTGAGAAATGCTGGTATAGACCAATCGGTTAATGCTCTTTAGGAAAACAGTCGCAATTTATCGCGTGAATCATACAAGATGCATGAATACACTGTGTGGGCAGAGTTTCAAATATTAAAACAGATGGTTCAAATAATAATTAAAATTATGGAAAACTGAAGATCTTTGAAAATAAGAGGTAGGCCTGGATAATGCCTCAAGTAACATGAGGCACTTGAAAGAAATATGTAGACTGAAGTGATTTGTGCACTGAAGGGGCATGTGGATTGAAGTGATACGTGAAGAGACATGTGGAATGATATGATACATGGATTGAAGAGAGATATGGGTTGAAGTTATGAGTGATGAGATGTGTGAATTGACGTTGTATGTGCACTTAAATGATATATAGAATGAAGAGGTATGTGGACTGTAATGATATGTGAAGATATATCTGGAACGAAGACATAAGCCGATTTAAGTGATTATGTGAGTCGAAGAATAAGTTGACTGAAGAGATATATCAATTGACGTTTTGAACAAATGCAAAGGACACTATGATGTTAATGACTCCTTGAGAAGGTAAACGCAGCTCATTTGGTTACGGAAGCCTAAGGACCATTACCATTTTGATAAGCTCCCGCAGTTGGCCCTTGCCTGAATTAGATAATCGAGCCTAAACCCTCCAACTCTATTTCCTCAAGAGCCTTTATAATATTATATTCCCATCTATGCCTGGGTCTTTCAATTAGTATGTTCCTTTCAGGAGGTTTTCCGACTTGCCCATGCATTTTTCATCCTTCTGTGCTAATGTGGTATGGCGAATGTCATTATGTTACAGAGCTGCACAGAACGGAAGTGCATTTCAGGACTTACCAAGGATCACAGTTCCTACGAAGAGGCTCAGCGTTACGCTTGTGAATGTTGTGAATCTCTGAAACAGAGAAATGAATAACACAATAAAAAATAAAATCTAAATTTTGTGACGATAGTACATTAGTACAAATACGAGTGTTATGTTTCTGGACATTATACATAGTCATGTTCTTATCTAAAACACCGTCCTGTTTATATTGCAAAACACAAAGTTTCGGAGACTGGATTCTGTCTCCGTCCTCATGCAAAACCTATTCGGTTTAGCCCAATCGATAGAGCTAATTCCTGTCTCCGGTTTTACCTGAGGACGGAGACAAAATATAGTCTTCGAAATGGTGTGTTCTGTAATATAAAGAGGCCGTTTTAGATAAAGATAAGACGATGGATAATACCCAGCAACATAATATTTATATTAATAGAAACTACTTAAAACTGCAGGATGATCCATCTAAAACCGACGTCATACACTGTATTTCGTACCTAAATGAACGGACCATACAAATGAGTGTCCGCAAAATATTCTGCATGAGTCCTCCGTTGTCCTGAATAGATGTACCAACCCCAACAGCATCTTCAGATATATGTTCCTTGGATTGTGTTGGCAGACTTACACGCATTCTTCGAGACAGGCCGACAGTAACGGAATGTTAATCACAAAAATGCCTCGAATGTATACTAAGGTATAAATTAAAATTTCCACTGTGATATTGTTTTAAATGGAAGACTGTTTTACAGAACTCAGTGCAACACAGCAGAACATATACTGAATTGCATATCGCTACATCTCGTGAGCTTATGCGCTCTATGATGGGCCAACTTGAAGAAAGAAGGGCCGAATATTCCGCCTCAGTACTCACTGGAAAGAAAGGAACTCAGTGTCCAATTTAAGAGTAAGGACACATTTCAACTCATCTTCGGACGATTCCCAACAATCCTCACCAGCGTTTGACTTAATTCATTACGAATGGACAGAATCCAAGATTTGCATTCGGTACGTCCCGTGTACAAAATCTCGACCAAGGCATAGGTTACCTTGATAAGGCTGTTCGTGGATCTTCCTTCAGTCCCTAAAGACAAGCACCTGGATAGTACCTCGGTATCCACAGGTAAGTGCCTCGAGAATACCTCAGTCACCACAGGTCTCAAGGCCGCCGGATTTGAGAGGTCCGGCCTGTAGTTACGCAGACTTCATCATTTCGATGCATTTCCACTTGTTTTCGCAATCTTCTCTCTCTCCCACAACATGTTCTCACCTCAATGTGACCTTGCAGAAATGGGATGCGAGGATGTGGACTGCATTCATTTGGCTCGCTATAGGATCCAGTAGAAAGCAGCTAAAATCTCCCCCCCACCCAAAAAAAAGAAAAACTTTGGGTTCCATACAAGGCGAGTAATTTGCTGGCTAGCCGAGAGACTTTCGGCTTCTCAAGGATGTCTCCCGTGGAATCAGTAAGTTTAACATCACATTCTTGAAGAATCCTGCAAACCCCGAGATCCTGCCTCGTGTCCGTCTATTTTTCTTAGCCCTATGTCTCAATGGCATGTGTCGCCACACAACCTTGAAGAAGTTCACTTAGTTTCAGAGGAACGTACTGCCTCCATCATCAGAATAGAAGACTAAGCCAACCACGTAACCAGCAAGAAACAGGCGGCAATCAGAGCTGTTCTTGCCTCTTTCATACCTGGCTTACTCATAGGCCCTATGAACAGAGGCATTACGTTTCTCCGAAACGTCGGTAAACTTAAGAAGACTACATGGCGCCACACCCCGCAAACAGTAATCTTTATTCTATAACACATTCGACGTTTTTGTACAAAACATGTAAGCCACGTTTGTTGAATGCAAAACTAGGAATTGTGGCGTTACGAAACGGCATAACATGTAAGGCAGGAACCGCAGCTTGTGCTCCAGTTCTACTACATCTATCCAGTTATCTCAGCGACAGATTCTGGATATGAACTCAACACCGAAGTCTGGGAAGTCTATGCTCCTCTGAGACTTGACCGATTTTTATTTTTAAGAGAAATACGTATATTTTGGGTTGGGACGGTTGGGACGCTGTCCCATAAGAAAGCAGTCTTCATACCCACTGTCATAACCTCAAATAGACAGTACAGTTGCACACTTCCAAACGAACCAGAGTTTGGTACGAGTACTTTCAGTGTTTTAGCACCAAATTCTGAAAGTATGGAAAAAATATTTATCACTTTTTCGAATGTTCGCAATTAAAATTTGGAAAAAGTTGGCGTATTATCATCTGCAAGTGTTCAGCCTGTCGGTCCGTAACAACTAGATAAAGGATGGACGAATTTTCATGAAAATTTCACAGTGAGGGGCTTTACCAAGATGAGTTAACATGTTCTGTTTTCGGTTACAATCTGGCGACAATAGTGAACATTTTGCGCGAATCTGGAACTTAAGTCGCTGAACATTTATCGGGGCGAAAAGTGTTTGGAACAAAAGTTATAGAGCAAAACGAGACACATAGATTTTATATCCGATATATAGGATCTAAGGCTCTCACAGACCGATTACAGTGGCCGCTCTAACACTGGGACCGTGGGTTCCGATCCCACTCGAGGCATGGATGTCAGTGTAAGTTTATTCTGTGTGTAGGTAGCGGTCTTGAGACAGGCTGATCCCCCGTCCAAGGAGTTCTACCGACTGTGTACAGATTAAGAAGCTGAAAAAGCGGCCAGGATCCACAAGAGCTGTAGAGCTATAGACAGACAGAGATTCTCACAGCGATATTATGAAGAATTCTGTCCCTGGGATATAACGCTGTACCACTGAAAGTCTCCTCACGTTTCAAAGGAATGTGTCACCTTCATCTTCAGACTTTACGCTACCTGTTCCATGCTGGCTCCTTGCTTGGCTCATCATCGATCCTAAAGATGGAGGCGGCACTTTCCTCCGAAACCTTGGTTGACTTTCGACGGATTACATAGCGTTACATCGCAGAAGACCAAAATTGTTATATCTGACACATTTTTCCGAATGTGTTATTGTTGTCAAAGCAAACAAGAATGACTTTGTCGTAACCAGGAAAGTCTCGACGCAAGAATCGAGGAACTTGCGTGAAAGTTTACGCTACGCTCGAAGTTTCCTGACTTGCTTAGCTTTACAACCGCCGAACGTAAGAAATGTCGGCCTACACAAAATAAATATGAAAGAATATAATATATCTTGGCATTTTACATAAACTGCATACTCACAAATATTTGGGATTTTTTTTCAGTACACCTGAGGTTGATCTGGGATTTTTATTTATAATATATATATCTCAGTTAGCCGCAAAATGAGAGTATTCTAAGAGTCTAAATTGCAGATTCAGCGCACCAGGAACCACGAATGGCACTTATAGGGTTAATTTGCCATTATTAACACAAACCATTAAACTTACAGTAGCTGCGTAGTCTAAGGCATGAACTGTCTTCGCTCGCTCGAACGCTGGGATCGTGGGTTCGAATCCCAATCATGGCATGGATGTTTGATGTGTGTATGCGTTTATTCTGTGTTTTTGTTGTCCCGTCCAAGGAGTCCTACCGTCTGTGAAAAACAAATGATTACAGAACCAAATAAGAGGCCGGGCCCTGAATGGGCTGGAGAGCGACTCAAAAAAGAAATAAACTTACAGTATTGACATTTACATTTCTTGCACTGACTGGTGCAATTGCTAGCCTGTGCTAATAGAGGAAGCACAGAGCCTGGATCCCTGCCTCAGTCTACCGGGCGCGGTGTTTTGAGAGAAGTGCGCGGGCGACTGGCAGTCACGAGAAATTACATAAACTCTCCTGCTGTAACTGGTGGTGTTCTCAAGATGGGACCATTGCAGCACAGGGTGTTCCTCAAGCAGCTCAACTCTTCATTCGGAATGAGAGAATCGAGAATTTCTCTATTTCAACAGTGGACTGCTAATAATACTGCAGTGTTTGTTTTGTGTGGGTGTGAAACTTTGTCTCTGCCCCTGAGAACAGAATACACATTGGCAGTACTTGAAGTTGGTTACGATCTGAAATTTACGAAGTAATAATTTGGTACCGCGAAACCACTTACCAATTATGTGTGGCGTAATCATCTTCTGCCGATCACAGTGGCCGCGCTGTCTGAGGCATGAACTGCTTTCGCCCCTTCGAACACTGGGGTCGTGGGTTCGAAGCATGGATGTTTGCTACGTTTACTGTGTTTGTGTTCTTCTGTGTAGGTAGCGGCTTTGCGACAGGCCGATCAATGAGTCCTACCGACTGTCTATATGATTACGAAACTGAAGTGAAACGAAGCATTTCACAGATATCATATGCTCCAGAGAAAAAGCAAGAGGAATAGTAATTAATTAATCGATTATTTTCTACGTTATGTTTTTATTTATTATTGCTAGTGGGGTGGGACCAAGTCCCTTGTACTACGGGCACTTCTGGCCTATTGTACCAGCCCCAGATGATAGGTGAGGGTGATTGTGGAGCAATGGGTGGAATGAAGATTGGCAGGGGAAACCGAAGTACTCGGAGAAAACCTGCCTCAGCGCCACTTTGTCCACCACAAATCCCACTTGACCAGACCCGGGATCGAACCCGGGCCGCCGCGGTGGGAAGCCAGCGACTAACCGCTTGAGCTATGGCGCGGCCATTTTCTACGTTACTCTGTGGTGATCTAGCAAATAGTAACACCTAAAATGGCACTGTTCATTATCTGATTTCCTACTTAAAGTGTAAGGGCACGCGGTAGCGTAGTTGGTTGTGGGACTATACTATAATCCTGAAGGTCGCGGATTCGAGTCACGATGACGTGGATTTTTTAATTTGCCTAAATCTTCCAGCCGCACTACGGCCCTGGGGTTGACTCAGCCCCTAACAGCAATGAGTACCAGGAATATTCCTGGGGGGGTAAAAGGCGGCCGGTGCGTAAAGCTGACAACCTTACCGACATCTGTGAGACGATTGTCTAGAAAACGTGGGAGCCTCGATGTCTCACAACCCTATGGGCCTTCCTGTTACAGGGATAGCTTTACCTTTTACCCTTTTTTTTTACCTACTCAAAGTGTCAAGCTGTGAGATCATGTGTAATACATAAATATACTGTGAGCAAAGTCTTTTAATGTTGAAGCAGGTACTGTGACGTAGACGGTAAGACGTGCCTGAGATGGTGATGGAACGAAAATTTTCTTTTACCAGTCTTCGGTCCCGAGAACAGGGGAACCGCTAAAGAACGAATCGCGGTTGCCCTCAGGTGCACCTGTTTAAGGGATGGCAAATTCCTGTTGCAAACGGGACAGAGTTGTGTCACTGTTGACAAAGCAGGCGCGGAGAGGACGAGGTTCTGATAGCAGTGAAGATTCATGAAATGGAGTCTGATTGTTCCTCCTTACCAGAATACACGGTGTCATAACCCAGAACACCAGGATCTGAATATAAAGAAAATTGTTGGACATAAAAACAGTAAAATGACGGGCCGAGAATTCAAACGCAGAGTGTATACCGGTATTCTGCACATGTAGCATGAATAGGACCATAAAGTTACTAGATTATGGGCTGAATGACTGGGGGGGGGGCAGTACGCGATCCCCGGAGTGGACAGACCATGGCGTTCATACCAATTCTGGTGCTCCCTGATCCTCCAATTCACTTAGCACTGAGAGTTCCTTCTTACTGGATAACTGACCAGAGCTCGAGGCCACATCCATTTAGTGCCAAGTTAAAACTTCGTGAAGCTGTGTCTCTGTTCTTCCATACGCCGCCATGTAACCACATGTTCTGCTCTCGAGCCTGAAGCTAAGCAGTCTGAATTGTGTCCAAGTGTCCCGCTGTTTTCTGCAATGGAGCGTGAGTCCACTATACTGTCATGTGTTTATGGCTTCGTGAATAATAATAATAACGGTATTTTGGATTGGATGATTGAATTTACTGACATATTCTTCACAATCACTCGTAATCACAATAAATTATAGCGCTGTCGCTAGTCTACCCACTTCACAAATCACTACGACACGCTAAGTCTTCTCAGTCTTCAGTAGTCATATACTTGCAACGGATCTATAACAGTCTCACTGAAACTACAGTACACATAAAAGTCTTATTTTCACATGCTAAGTCTTCTCTTCACAGGCTGACTTACAACTGACAACTGAAGTACGACTGAACTGAACTGACAGTTATTGTTGTCTTCTCCTTATGTAGTCTCGGGTCGAACCACAACACAGAAAACACATCCGTTGCCAGCAATGGATATATGAGAACCACACAAAAACACCTCTTGCGACACCGGTTCTATTGTCGTATTTACAGCGCCGTTGCATAGCAACGAAAGTTATCTAATTGTTGCCTGCTTATTCGTTGCCGCGGGAATGTGTTTACCGAGCCGTTGCCTAGAAATGGGTCTACATGTCACAATACTGTCCAGTGTTCCGAGCGCTGCATACAGAAAGCAAGTACAGCCGGGCTTCCGTTTTTAAACAAGTCTCTACTTTTCCAGCTCAACTGAGCATACGGTAGCGGTGCCTCCGTCAACAGTGACCGTTGCTACGCAATGGTTCGTAAACACATTCCAGTTGCTACACAGCAGATTCCAATAATGTAAACAGTTGGACTACAACAACTGAAACGGGGCGTTTCTATGTGGTGTATGCCGAGATGTTATAAGCAAGGGACGAAGTCAGTTGACAGTTGAATTCTGTACGAGAGACTGTGAAGATAGGACTTGAACCGGCGGCAGAATAACAACCACTGCAGAAGCCGTTACCAAGAAACGTCTAGTAACAGACAGAGAACACAATACTGTTCTCTAGTGAACTGTAAAATGTTAAAATAGCGATAGTGTTATAGTTATTTCTAGTTACGACCAATACATCTATTCACCAATCCAAACCCCCGTCTATAATCACCCATACATGTTGCAACACATTGCATCCGTCACGGGGTCACGCTCTTCAGATGACACTCCACACGTTACTTCGGTACAGGTGAAATTGTCTCCGCGTGCTCAATTAAACACCTCGCCATGAAGACGTTTTGAGAGTGGAGGTATAGCTCCATGGATTCTTAATCTCGGCATCAGATACAGGTAAGTGGTCAGTTTTACGCGCCAGCAGCTTTACTGCCGGGGGAACAACCCCCGCCAACCACTGGACAGGAAGTTGGGTGGTTCCCAGAATAAATCGTAATTCTATGGTAAATGTCTTGCTCGTGCCGGGGGTAGATCTCCGATTCCTCAGTGGTCCAGCCCATGCATAGTCACTATGCTGACTGAGCTATTTGGTAAGGGCACGAATGAAGCCTATTGCCCGCCCTAGCTTCATCGTCCTCATGAGTGAGACTGTACCACGTGATTCCATCGCATCTTCCACGGCACACATCCTCCCGCCTTGATCCGGAGACCGGCTATCCTGACTATGGCTCTTCGTGATTTTTCTCAGTCACTGCAGATAAATGTCGGGATAGCACCCAAAATTGGACCACGACAGCTTCCTTCCACATCCACTTTTAATTAATTATTCATTAATCATTGCTCAATTCGAATTCATATTGAGTCGGCTCCCAGCGTCGGTAAGTAAAGCATTCAGTGGAGTACAGCTGCAATACAGGGGCCACAATGCCGATGAGCTTCAAATTTATAACCTGGGGTGTTACATTGTATTGTTAATATTAAAACTTACGCGTTTTGCGCGCACACAGTGAATTTCTGCGTTTCGTATGAGCCTCGCAATACACACTGCTTGTTTATCTAAGGAGCATTAAACGGTCAAGTCGTTTAAATGGAGTAGCGATGTTCTCTGTGAGGTACGGACTGAATTTTCAGATACCCTTCAGAAGAATTTCATGCCTCAATAGAAATGAACATCTACCGGAAACACCGGACTTCTACACTGATAGCCTTCTGTCTGATAAGAATTGTGTTTATTTAAGCACGCAAATATTTCGGTGAATCTTCCTCCGTTAAAAGCCAAATGACTACAGACAATCTAATCACCTAGCACATAAACGGAATTAAATATTCTTCAAAAGTGACACAAGTGTAAGTTCCCATTTGATGCAATTTGAGGAACAATTCTGTGCTTGTAATTTCGTATTGTAACATGTAATGGCTCTGTAAACAACAGCCGTTGCTAGGTAATGGTCGCAAGAGATTCCTAACACGCACCAATGGACTTACTGGGAGGGCGGTTTCTCTACGCGGTTCGTGCGAGAGCAACGTGACACAAAAATGAAGTTGTTAGGAGATGTGTTTTCTGCGCGGTCCGTACCGAGGTGTTATAAACAGGACAAGTCTAGGGTTTAGTTTTGAAAGAGTCGTCGACCAGCAAGGACGTGAACACGGAAGCTGAGGAATCTAGGGTGTTGGAAGCCGTTACCAGACAATGATTTGTGAAGACACAGCAGACTCAGAAGGCTTAGTACGTGCTGCAGTGGACTTCTGAGTGTATGAATTAGCTATAGTGCTATGGTCACTTGTAATTACGTTCTGTAAGCGTTCAATAAATCCAATTATCAATCCAAACCCCGTCTACAGTCACGCCATCACGTGACAGTATAAAATATTCGAGACAATGTTTATGTCTGCCTTATCAAGATATTAATGAAATCTACTAAATCGACAGTTCCACCGTTACATGGATTCGATTCATCTACCAGTTACTGATTTTTGTTGATGCGACCCTCAGTTCGAGAGTAGATTTATTCTGTCACATTTCAATGGTTACTAAAAGAATGAGGAACTGAGCCTGGACAGCTCAGTCAGTATTGCGACTGGCTACGAGCTCGACGACCGAGGGTTCGGAGTTACAGTCCCGGTAGGTTCACGTAGTCCAGACCGGCTCTGGGGACCACCCAACCTCCTACCCAGAGGGTATTGAGAGCTCTTTCGCCGGGGGTAAAACCACTGTGGGGCGAAGCTGACCACTCATCTCCAACTAGTGACGAGGTCAAGAAAACATGGGTCTATACATCCACTCCCCAATATGCCTTCATGGCTTAGTGCCTAAATAGTTATGCACATAAAAAACGAAAAACACGAACATTAGGTTTAGAATAAAGAGGAAGAACTTATTTCAAGCAACATTTATGACTAAGAATGCGAATTTCATACTCCTGTCCTCCTCCTAATGTTTGAGATATATGAGTCGAATTTTGCTGTGATAACCTGCTGTCTTGACTTATTCATGCTTCAAGGCATTAACGGTAAGCCGCAGTTGCTCTGCTGCGCAGATAGTACAGTAATACAGGCAATGTCCATAGTGCCGCTTAGTTCACGTAATACATGACACTAATTCTTCATTTAACAATTTGCTGGTCATCCTGTACATGACACAACCGTATAGTGGGTTGAACTGATGTTGGCTGTGTTAGACTCCAGCCACTTACTTCCTCCACACTAAGAAATTGCACTGCAATTAGGCTCGGAGCACAATACAGAAAATGCGTTTACTTTTTCTTTGTTATTGCATTAAAACCTGCAAATTGTGAAATCCCATTCAGCCTTACTGTCCGCTGTATCAGTCCAGAGCATCACGTACTGTATTTCTTAACACTGCCGCCACCCGTAATTGTGTAGAGATCACTGGAAAACTAGCGTAATCTCCGTTGAATTGTTAACGGAAAGTTTTAATTATTTCAACGTTTCTCAAGAGATCCGCCTGTTGAATCAGTGCAAACGAACGAATGTATTTCAAGCGAAAAACGTGTCCGCGTATATATATATATGTGTGTTATCGAGTCCGTTTTATGACCAACGCCATCTGTCAGATACTGAACATAAGTGCAACGCAAGAAAATAAACACAAAAAACTACACTTTTATATAAGATTCTCGTTCTGCGGAATTCTATTTCGCTTAACCATTAAAAGATCTTGACAATTAGACTTATCAGAAGAACAAGGTTATTATTTTCCGACTGTTTCTTAATACACATATTTTCTTGACCAGGTGTGAGCCTATTCGCTCTTTAAGTATGGGTCTGCTTTACGGACTTGTGAATTGTACTCGTACAATACGTGCAACTTGTGGCTCTGTGTGGGTGTGAAAAGTGGTCTCTGACATTAAGGGAGGTACATAGACTGAGGGTGTTTGAGAACAGAGTGTTGGGAATTGAGACTTCTTTCCCCTTTAATTCCTTGACTTATGATCCATGACTGCATATGCGTTTGCTCTACTAGTTGTTGCGTGTTATTTGCCGAGCAGTAACGACGTTGCCCCGGAAACGCTACAGTGACAGCTCAGGTACCATTGCTTAGCAACAACGAGTAAACAATCGTTGCTATGTAAGGTCTGAAACAACAATGGATCGTGTTGCCTAGCAACAGCTGTGTAAACAGCCGGTGCTGAGCAAAGCCTGCAATACAGACAGTGACATGTTTTCTATAGGTCCGACTCTAGGTTACATAAGAAGATAAAACCCGTGTGGAGGCGGGATCGAATACCTCCACCGTGACCCTGCGAATCGCAGGAGGCGACGAAAAGGGAAGTCTCAGATCTGAGACAGTAAAATATGGTCGCGAGTCCCAAGGAACTCGGACCCGAGAGAGACTGAGCTGGCGAGGACCAACAGCATATACAAAAGACAGACACGTCCTCTCGTCAGAGAGGGCGCCCCACAGAAGCAAGACCGTAACTGTCAAACGGTAATAATTAATAACTGGTCATGAGCCCCATCTGGGGCTCGACACTAAGACTTACTGACTGACTGACTGACCGTCAGTCGCAATGTGACTTTGACTTGAAGCCAGTGGTTAGCCAGCACGGACAGATGGACAGCTCTACAGATCGACATTCTAGTGAGAGTTGTTAACACGAAAGGACCGACTGTGAAACGACTTGTTCAACATTTTATGTTATAGTTACGTATATTTGGACCGCAGATGAACTGACAGGAGGTTGGAGAAAACTGCATAATGAGGAGCTTCATAACTTATACTCTTCTCCAAGTAAAATTAGAATGATAAAGTCAAGGAGGATGAGATGGCAGAGCATGTAGTACGAATGTGAAAGAAGACGAACATATATAGGATATTGGTGGGAAAGTCAGAAAGAAGGCGACCACTGGGAAGACCAAGGCGTAGGTTGGTGTATAATATTAAAATGTATCATACAGAGATGGGATATGGTGGTATGGACTGGACTGATCTGGCTCAGGACAGGTACCAGTGGAGGGCTCCAGTGAACACGGTAATGAAACTTCAAGTTCCATAAAATGCTGGGAAGGTCTTGAGTAGGTGCATGGCTCAACTTCCATGAAGTTAGTTATGTGCGGAACTTGGACTCGAAAAACGTGTGTATAAGCAAGTGCCGAGAAGAATGTTCGGAAATAGGACCGAGAGCGTGATAGGAGGGTGGAAGGAAATTACTTTATATGAAGCTTAATGACTTTTGGTCTTCACCAAATATTGTTAAGGTGACCGAGTGAAGGAGAATGAGATGGGCGGGAGAACTGATAAATGCGTACATAATTTTAGTCAGAATACCTGAAGGGAAGATAACATTCAGGAGACCTAGGCGTTCGTGTTTGGATAATATGAACGTGGATTTAGGAACTGTGTGTGAAGGATTCATCTGGCAGGGACAAGTGAAGGATCTTGTGAACAAGGTAATGAACTTGTCGGTGTTATGGAAGGTGGGAAGTTTCTTGGCCGATTGAGGAACCATTAGCTTCAAGAAGAACAACTTCCACTGTTATAACCCGTTGCCAGGGAACGGCTGATGCAGACACGACAGGCTAAAAAAACGTTTAGCGGGTGCTGTGATGATTTGTGAATTATGAAGATTAGCGTTGGCGCTGTTAATTCCTTGTAGTTCCGAGTGATGTGTATAAGTGGTCAAAAATCCATTCACCAATCCAAACCCCGTCCAGTCACCCATAAATCGTTACCTCTCCATTATCTCATGATTCACCGACAGTCAACTGAGAGCGTGCCAAGGTCTGCATTCGTCATTCGCCTACTCGAAGAAGCGAAGTCAGTAACGAGGAGATTAACTAGAATTTACGGGGTACTCGGTTCGATGCCCAAATAGTCTATTGGAGAATTTTAAGAAAAATTCTTGGGCCATTTAAATTTTCATTTACACTGAGAACGTTAAAAGCCGACGGTTAATGCCGACCAACATTCATTTCTACATCTCACTAAATATTTATCAGAAAGAAATATTAGGATAAAAATCTGTGGAGAAAACGACAGATACATTTTCTGATTTTTTACAAATTCCCGGTTTCTTACGGTTTCCAGGACATCATATTTGCTTCACTTTTATAATGCAGTGCTGTACCGCAATGCTACTATGAAGCATATATTAAGCAATTCAACTATCCATCTATCTACCTATCTATCTGTCTGTCTATGGCTCTACAGCCCTCTATTTGGCCTTGCCAACTTTTTCAGTTTCTTGATCCTATACACAGTCGGACTCCTTGGACGGAGGTTCAGCCCGTCCAAAGCCGCTACCTACACACAGAACAACACAAAAACAGAATAAAGGCACACACATATCCATGCATTGAGTGGGATTCAAGCCCACAATCCCAGTGTTCGAGCGGGCGAATATATTTCGTACCTTAAGGGACCCATACATGTACGAGTCTGGCTCGGCGAGCTTGACTCGGGAGCCGGGCTCGGATTAATTTTACCACAAACGCATGAGCTGACTCCCAACTTTGCGACCCACACACGGACGAGTTTAGCTCATTGGAACCCGAGCCAAGTCGGACTCGCGAGTAAGACTCGTACGTGTATAGGCCCCTTTAGGCCGCGCGGCTATTGAGATCGACATTCACTGACCTAAGAAGCATTAATTCTGAATTTTTACTCTTTCAGTACACAGTTCGGGCTTTCCGTCAATCTGAGTATCGTTGCTTGTTGCAAAGGAAGAATCACGGTAATCTTAATTGTGACCAAGAGCCTGTTCAGTGTACACAGTGTGCTTATGTGACCTTTTTCCTTACTTACGCTCGTGAAACTCTTTCTTAAGTTGAGAGTTATTCTTTCTTGAATGTTGTGTACTCTACACTGTGATGATGACAAGGAAAATGACCACGTCCCGGGAGAAGAAAAGATACTTCTTGCAGCCTTTCTAAGAGCCAATATTTTTCACTCGGTTTGCAGTCACAAACTGTGCCCGTCCCCGTAAACCTCACCGCAACAGAACAAATCAGCGCTGGCGAGTCGCTTTCTCCCCACGTGCCTACGTGAGTGGTCATCTCTCTTTCCGATGATTTGTTGCTGTTTACGAGGCTCTGCTCTTGACCGTAATCCAAATTATGTAAAAATATGTCGCAACGGAGGACAGAAAACAAACAAGAAAGGTCAGGTTGTAGTTTTCATTGTACCAGGCCTTATCAAGAAGTCGACACGCATGCGTGGCATGGCTACATGCTTACATGTGAGCGATTGTCTGTCTGCTCCACACTGACAACTCAGATTTGTGAGGGAAGCAATCGGAACACTTTGTTCTACACGGTGATCCATTTAAATCGTACCAAAACATGACAACACAGTACTTCATCTCAATGAATATAAAATATTGTAAAGTGTAGAGACGTTGCTATGCAACGACCAAGAGATGGGCGATATACCGGGGCCATTTCTGGGCAACGGCTCAGTAAACATGTTTCCGTTGCTATGTAGCAGATTCTTTATAATACAACAGTTGTATTATAACAATGGAAGAGCCGTGTTTTTTACGTGGTCCGTGCCGAAAGGTTATAAGCGAAATACAAGCGGAAGTCATACAAAATCATGATAACGAAAATGTTCGCAATACTGGACAAGGCGAAGCCCGACACAGAAAGTATAAGAGGCTTAAACTTGGCAGCGGTCAAGCATACGACCGTAGACTGCCGTTGTAGCGGAAGATACTAGAAATAGGGCATAATCTGCTGTACTGAGCCTGGACTGACAGAGGCCCTGTATATATTTAATACATTTATTATCATGTTTAACATGTAAAATGTAAATATCCTTTACATTATGATAAATGGGGGCACGCGGTAGCGTAATTGGTTGAGGCACTATGCTACAAGCCAGAAGGTCGCGGAATCGAATCCCGATGAGGTCATTGGGTTTTTTCAATTTACCTAAACCTTCCAGCCGGACTATGGCCCTGGGGTCGACTAGGCCTCTAACATAAATGAGTACCAGGAATATTCTTGGAATATTCTTGGGGGTAAAGGGCGGCCGGCGCGTAGGGCTGACAATCTTACCGCCATCTATGAGCCGATTGTCTAGAAAATGTGGGAACATCAACATCTCACAGCCCTATGGACCTCCAAGGCCGGTTACAGGTATACTTTTACTTTTACTTATGACAAATGACTTACTACTACAGACAATGACTCTGACAAAATACAGACCCGTCCTCTCGTCAGAGTGGGTGCCCCACAATAACAAGACCTAAACTGTCAAACAGTAATAAATATCTGGTCATGAGCCCCAGATTGGGCTTGACAACAAGATTGACTGACTGACTGACTGACTGACTGTAAGTCGCAATGTGACTTTGACTTGAGCTTAGTTGAAAGTGAGCTCTGTACGGGAGTCTTGGAAGACATGACGTGAGTGCATGAAGCTCAAGAATCTTCACTGTTAGAAGCCGTTGCCAGGGAACGGCTGATGAAAATACAGCAGGCTGAAAAATGCTTAGCGGGTGCTGTGGTGATTTGTGAATAATGGAGACTAGCGGTGGCACTTTAACTGCTTGCGGTTCCGAGTCGTGTGTATAAGTTGTCAAAAATCCATTCATTGACCTAAATCCCGTCGAGAGTCACCCCTAAATTGTGACAACATAAAGGAGCGTCCATGAAACATGCTGTAATTTTCCTCCATAGTTCAGGATAAATACGTTAAATTTTCCTCATCATGCTTCGACGGCCTCTTCTATAATTTCTGCCACAATGATAACCCCGGCATTCTCAGGAGTCGCTTTCCGTCGCTGTATGCTTCCTGTGTGGTTTTGGTACGCGCGTTCCTTATGAACCCCCAACAAAAGGAGTAAGTGGGTGTCAGATCCTGTGTTCTGGGTGGTAGCCATCCCTTTGCAATGATCCTGTCTCAGAAGAACTCCTTCACCATAACCGCTGTCGGACGCATGACACGCAGGGCCATCCAGCTGAATTCAGCCGTCCCTTTCTTAAGTTCAAGCGACTGGGTTCTTTGTCAGATGAATCGAATCTGTGATGCAGTGAGGAGGAGGAGAGGGGCACTGGTTGGACAGAGAAAGATGGAAATTGGGAAATATCACTGATGTTAAAATCACAGACATGGGTCGCACTGGGTCTGGCAGGAAAATACACAGAAATTCTAAATTACTGTCGGGGTTCACGTGGCCAGCAAGCATGGAGGTGGTGGCGTTTAATTAACGACCCTCCAAACAGTCGTCTGTGGTATATTTAACTGCAGAGAAACTCGTTTAGTTGATTTTTGTGGGCTTCAAGAAAACGTTTCCTGGATTCGATCAGCATCTTCCTGCGAAGTGCTCGGTCTTCGCGCTTCTTTTCGGCGCAGAACACTACAAGTCTCTTGAAACTGCCTGAACGAACGTCGGATAATATTACCTGAGGGTGGATCTTTTCCATGTTGAGTTCTGAAATGACGTTGCATTTTTGACAACGGACTTTGTTTCGAAAAACCGAGGTACGCACATTGTTTTCTCTTGAACAGTCACCATTTTCAGGTATGACGTCATATTTTCTCCAAGGCATCAATGCGGCGAGTACAGAGTTGCCAAATAAAACCTTTTGAGTTACACTTTCATATTCCATAAGCAGTTTTATTCTGTTGCTCGATTTGAAAAATATATACCCTGGAAAGCCTGACAATAATTTAAAATCACATTGTAAGTTTTCACTACAGTAAACTTGCATGCTATAGTAGGCGCAATAATCCGCTAGCACTGTCACAGAGCTACAGAATTCTGGGCTGGCCCTTACAGCCAAATTTCTTAAAGCAGATGCTTGGAATATTTAGGCCCTGTGAGCTTAAGCAGTCAAGCGAGACTGAGAAGAGAACAACTGAACTGACAGAACAGCGAGAGTAGAATTCCATATTAACTACGGACAGGCAGAAGGCACTCGGTACTACTGAAACAGAGATTACTGTCACGTGTTCATACTAACAACATGCATATACAGGCAGTGAAAACGTGTCCCTTGCAAGTACGCAGCCTGAATTCATCTAAATCATATTTAAACATTCACTTCCTACATCACAGAAAGCACACCGCGCCTGAATTACAGTGGTTAACGCTGTTATCTCTGTTAGAGAATCTATCTATCTATATGTCTACCTGTATATCTGTCTGTCTTTCTGTGTCTGTCTGTCTGTCTATCTATATATCTACCTATATATCTTTTTCTGTCTATCTATCTATCTGTCTGTCTCTCTCTTTCTATCTATCAATCAATCAATCAATGGCTCTACAGCCCTTTGCTGGGCCTTGGCTGCTTTTTAGTCGGTAGGACTCCTCGGACGGGGGATCAGCCCGCCGTAAGGCCGCTACTTACACACAGAACATAAGCACAGAATAAACGCACACAGACATCCATGCCTTGAATGGAATTCGAATCCATGACACGAGTGTTCGAGCGGGCGAAGATTGTTCATGCCTTAGACCGCGGCCACTCTGATCGGCTTATTGTGAAAATCATACGGGTCAATCCATGTGAAGTCATCCAGAGAGGTCGTTCACCATTTTTAAAAAAATTCATATTTTGTACACTTATTTCTACATATTTTTACACTTCAAAAATATTTGTAAAAAATTGTAATCCGTTTGGTTCTCCTGGTACAGCCGTCTTTATAATGCGAAAAAACGCGTTTTCGGCTCAAATGGTGGTTTGCGTTATCTTCTGTATCTCGATAATTATTGAAGCTAGAGACTCTAATGAAAAAAACAATTTGTTCCTCATGATATGAACAACAAATCATATCATTACAAGTTTTTACTCAACTCACTTCCTCTAGGTGTAATTAAGCTTGAAACTTACCTTTCGATTTGGGGAAAAAACGCTATATTTGACCTTCAGAAACCAATGGGAGGGGGAAGTAGCAGATCTGTGGTTTCTATCCTTTGTTGTTACCTACATGAGGAATATATTCACGTAGTTTTGAACCCCGTATCTATTTTCCAAAATATTACAGGAGCTTCCAAACTTTGCTCTGGGCCCAAAATCGGCCATTTTCAACATCTCATATCTCCGGTGGGGAAGCTCCGAAGTATTTGAAATTCGTAGAAAATAATGCTCTATTCTAGAGTAACTTGGGCTTAAAATTACAACTCTGATATTCAACTAATAGCGAAGTTGTGGACACTTTGAATTTTACAGATTTTGCAGAAAATTGTTCGTTTCTCGTTCAAGACGAGATTCAAAGTTTCCACTGGGCAAATTAACAGGCTACACTTCACCCTTCTGTCTATTACTACAAGGCGGACACTATAAGAAAATGCCCAAGCTTGTGTACAGTCAGTGATCATGTAAAGCACGATAGAGCCACAGTTTGTGTCTTCCAAAAATTTCTTATCGCCGATATAAAACAAAATGTGCCTTCAGTCAGGAAAGTTATTTATTTCAGTGATGGCGCTGGAAGCCAATATAAAAACAAAAAGAATCTTTCCAATTTATGTCATCACTAAGAAGACTTCGGACTTGAAGCAGAATGGAACTTCTTTGCCACCTCGCACGGGAAGAATGCCTGTGACAGTATTGGCAGCACCACGAAGAGGCAAGAAGCGAAAGCCAGTCTTCAAGGAACTCATTTTAATCAAATCATGTGCCCCCTAGAACTGTAAATATTCTTCACAGAAAATATCCCAGGGATAGTTTACTTCTTTGTGCCAAAAGAGGAAGTTTCAAGAAATGAAATCATTCTAAAATGCATGTTCCAAGAGTGAAAAACTGTACCCCATACAAGAGAAAAACACCGGGTCGTTCCCCTGGAGGGAAACGCGGTCAGGTGTTATAAAACATCAAGTCCGATGATTTCGAAGACATCGTGATAGTGGACACTTACTGAACTACGTGTAATTTCAAACACACTGGACAATTTTCATCGGAGTACACAAAGACCTAATACAATTGGATTCAGGTAAGCCAATTGTTGAGGTATTGATTTTTTGGTAAAATTCAAAGTGTCCACAACTTTACTATTAATTGATTATCAAAGTTGTAATTTTAACTACATGTTACTCTGGAATAGGGCACTAGTTGCTATGAGTT
>NW_019721015.1:509640-557756 GCF_002891405.2 Cryptotermes secundus | reverse complement strand
AGAAACAAACGGATTACAATTTTTTACAAATATTTTTGAAGTGTGAAAATATGTAGAAATAAGTGTACAAAATATGAATTTTTTAAAAATGGTGAGCGACCTCTCTGGATGACTTCACATGGAATGACCCATACGTAACATATAAGTACACTGTGTGGGAAAAATTAATTTTTTTTTCTAATCCTAAAGATGGTTCCAGGCTACAGATCCAGAGGTCCGGGTTCGATTCCCGGCGCTACCAGATTTTCTGAGAAATAGTGGGCCTCGAATGGGGCACTCAGCCTCGTGAGGATAACTGAGGAGCTATTTCAAGGAAATATCGGCTCCCGTCTAGAAAACCGAAATTAACGGCCGTGGGAATTCGTTGCGCTGACCAAGAGGCATCTTCTATCCGTTAAGTTGGTACTAACTGTGCCAAAAAGCGGCGGTCGCTCGGTCGGTATAGTTCGCTTGCCGACTCAAGCCACAGAGTTTTCAGTTTGTTTTTTAAAGAACATGACACATATACTTATCACTGTTACTACTAGGGTTAACAGTGCGCAGAGATGCGAGTCTGCACGTTCACACATCTGTCTGTAAACCCTCTTTCTCCAATTCATCTCGCTCACTCTCTGTGTTCATGACTCCACGGCACGAGCCTGGACCCAATCTTACCATCCGGGTTCATGTCCCAGTATCGACTATCGGACCTTGTCAGTTCTTTTCCTCAGTTCTTCCAAGTATATGTCAGGACTGAAGCTCACAAAGTTGCATAACGCCCTCATTACACGTCAGTCCTTATTTCTCTTCCATAATCGCCTTTCCATTTGATGCTACATATTCTCTGCAGGTGATAAAGCGTCAACCAACGATTGTCTGACGAATGCTTTTTTGAGTCCGACTCTTGAGTCTTATATCATGACCTACGGTCATATTTAATACGTCAAGCTTCATTCGTGCATGATCACTTGGCCTTGTTCCTGTCAGATGCCATTTCGAGAAACCCACAAATAAACTGTCCATCTTCATGGGGCTCCAAAGGCCGCGCCATAGCTCAAGCGGTTAGTCGCTGGCTTCCCAGCGGGTCTGGTCAAGTGGGATTTGTGGTGGACAAAGTGGCGTTGGGGAGGGTTTTCTCCGACTACTTCGGTTTCCCCCGCCAATCTTCATTCCACCAAATTCTCCATCATCATAATCACCCGGGGCAGGCTACAATAGGCCAATCAGTGACCGCCGTGCCGAGTGGACCCAACTGGACTGGGGCACCATAACTTTGAGTTCAATGTCGAATGACGCTAATGTCTCCTACGTCCTACCTGCGTACAGACGCTACGTTGGTGATCTAGGTGACCCGCGATACAGAGCTGCCTCAAATGGCACGCTCTTCATACCAAGATGGGCAATTTTTCAATTTTATTTTTTTCAGGTTGGAGCTTGTAAAGACCGTGAATATTAAGACTGCGGTATTCCGGAATGTTGCGAAGCGTAGTCAGGTAGGCAGGTGCCAGGTAGGCCTAGGCCTACCTCCATGATCTTCTCTGTTCACATCGGTTTTTCTTGATCTTACACATTCGGTAGGACTCCTTGGGCGGGCGATCAGTTCGTCGCAAGGCCTCTACCTGTACACAAACACAGAAAAACGCCAACAAACATCCATGCCCTGAATGGGATTCGAACCAACGATCCCCCATGCCCTGAGTGGGATTCGAACTCACGATCCCGGTTTCCAAGCGAGCGAAGACACTACATACCTTAGACCGCTCGGCTACCGTGACCGGCAATTGTCAATTAGTGTCAATAATATTGAAATCGGGGTCGATCACAGTGGGCCGGTGGTCTGGTGCATGAGCTGTCTTCGCTCACTCGAATGCTGGGATCGTGGGTTCAAATCCAAATCGAAGCATGGATGTCTGTGTGCCTTTTTTCTGTCTTTATGTTGTTCTGCAAAAGTTGGCACTAAACTTCGCCGACAAGCGTCGGTCGCTCGGTTGGTATAGTTCGCTGGCGGACTACAGGCCACGTAGTTTGTTTTTTGTTCTGTGTGTATGTAGTTGCCTTGCGACTGGCTGATCTACCGTCCAAGGAGTCATACAGACTGTGTATAGGATTAAGAAATCGAAAAAGCGGCTAAGGTCCAACAAAATTACTGTAGAAAAAAAGGTAAACTAACTCTGTAACAGTCTGTGGAGGCCAGCAAGGTTGTGAGACGTCGAGACTCGCATGTTTTCTAGACAATAGGCTCACAGATGGCAGTGAAGTTGTTAGCCTTACGCACCGGCAGCCCTTCACACCCCCAGGAAGATTCCTAGTACTCATAAGGGACTGTAGAGGAACAGATAGATAATATTGAATTAGGGAACACATACATGGACATGTTTGTAAGACTTAAGTCACAATGAAGANTCATGAAATACGTAATGTCTTGAACTGAGGCACTCACATTTCACCGTGATCTTCACTTCATTCCACTTCACTACACTTGCGTACCCTTCACATCCTCACCACAATTTACTTCACTTCACGTCACGTCACTGCATTTTCGGATGATTTCCCACACACCTTCACTTTGCCTTATTTATCACTTTCCTAAAAATTTGTATAGTGGGGGGTGTAGTCCAACTGGGTCCACTCGGCACGTCGGCCACTGATTGGCCTATTGTACCTGCTCCGGGTGATGATGGTGATGGAGAATTCGGTGGAATGAAGATTGGCAGGGGAAACTGAAGTACTCGGAGAACACCTGCCACTATACCCACCACAAATCCAACTTGAAGAGACCCAGGCTCGAACCCGGGCCGCCGTGGTGGGAAGCCATCGACTAATCGTTTGAGCTATGGGGCGGCCTACCACTTTCCTAACTCTCTTACTAAAATGACTTGGTTTGCAGGAGAAAGTCCCTAAGGCATTTGCAGGTAGTTGTTTCCAGAGTTCGATGGTCCTATTTACAAAGGAACATTTTCCGATATATGTCTTTTGCTTTCTGTTCCTAATTTTCCTATCATGATTGACTCTGCTCAGATAGCATCGTCTTTGTAATGTTGCTAATTGAGCCATTGCAGTGATGCGCTTAAGAAAGTGTTTACGATGTCATGCTCCATTCTTGACTCGAACCACTCCTCATTTGGCTGAAAGCACGTCACTGGCCGATTAGTACAACTTTCTTAACATAACCTGACCTTAACCTTTGTGAGCCTCCACACTAAGGCGTTTCCGCGCATACACTCAGAAGTAGGCACCACACACACTAGGTCGCCACTTTCCTCTCTCTGCAGGCACGCGCGTGTACGCATAAAACACGTGACTATAATCACGCGTTGCTATGGACCCAGCGAGTTCAGGAGGGACGGAGACGGAATTCTGCTGTAAGGTACATAAAATACCGTATTTACGCATGTATAGGCCACACATTTTTTGCCAAAAATTCAAGAGGAAAACTGGGGTGCGGCTTATATTCGAAATATTCGAAATCACACTTCATTAAAAAAATATATATATTCGGAATATTTCGGAATAATTTCTACTCCTGAAATAATATTCTAAGAAAATTATTTTTTCTATAATTTCTGTCTGAAAATTGTGCTGCGGCCTATACACGCACGCGGCCTATACATGCGTAAATACGGTATCCTCTCACAGTCTACTGTAGCGTCTGTGCTATGATGCGTTGTGAACTGAAACTAAGAGTTGCAAAAGGTCCTGCAACACAAAACTGTGGCAGCAGGCGACTTTAATCTTATTTAACTAAAGTGTCCGAATGTAAAGGAGAGGTAGGAAGGAAGAGGCAGACAGTATTAAGGACAAGAAATGGATATGAAAAGAACAGGGGAGAAAAAGGAAAGAAGATGAAGATAACAAAAGTTTATGTGAGAATTCCCGTTGAATGTTCAAAGGGCAATACGCTATTACATACATGAAACACCCTGGTAGCAACTTAATAGGGCGCTAAAGGGAGTATGAACGCTGCAGAGAACAGAAAAATCTCTTGTTACTGCCGAGAATCGAACTCAAATCTTCTATGGCCCAGCCTGCCGCCTCGGAGCTATACCGATAGTAAAAGGTAAAGCTTTCCCTGTAACAAGCCGTGGAGGCCCATAGGCGAGTGATACGTCGAAGCTCACACATTTTTGAGACAATCGGCTCAAAGATGGCGGTGAGGTTGTCAGCCTTACGCGCCGGCCGCCTTTTACCCCCAAGAAGATTCCTGGTACTCATTTCTGTTAGAGGCTGAGTCAACCCCAGGGCCATAGTGCGGCTGGAAGGATTAGGTAAGTTGAGAATTCCAATGACCTCACTGGGAATCGAACCCCTAACCTGCCTCAACCAACTACGCTACCGCGCCTAGACGAACTGATTAGGGGTAAACCGCTAGCCGTAAAGTAACTCTTGACTTTTAGTTAGGAGTGACAGCCAGTTAGAGCCAGTGACTAGACAGTCATGACTAGTGATGCTATGTGTTGTGGTTGACAGTTAATTGCAAGCCAGGCGTCATCCAGTGAGGACGTGGGCACCGAAGCACCATGATTAAAGACGTAACCAAGCAACGACTAGTGAAGACCGTAACAGACGGAAAATTAGTGTGTGCTACAGTGATTTGTTAAGTGTGTAAGTTATGAATAGCATTATAATAATTATTAGTAGTTGAGAGTTCTAAGAGTTCAATAAATCCAACTGTCAGTCAAAAGCCAGTTTCTAGTCACAAACGCGTGTCAATATTTTGATTGATAGGAGACAGCACTCAAGTGTGCTTGGTGTCAGACGTTTCAGGTGAGCGGACAGTGATACTGACTGCTGCCTGGCTGTTGCCATGGAGAGATGCAGTCTCAAGAAACTGGTGCAACTTAGAAAAGCCCGATGATTAAGTGGACACCAGTAGGGCTTCTACAGGCATTAACAACAATATAAACACTTCGGCAGAAAGAAGTCTGGGTAAACAGGAACAGAAGTAACACAAAACCCTCGTCTGACGAAGAATGCACAAGATTATGAGAACAAAGACGGAAAGCTAAACTGCAAATGGCTGCATAACTAACGCGGAAGGATAATCTGAAAACTGTCAAGACGTGAAGTTCCTAAGCATTTCAAGGGCAAGGAAATGGAATTACGGAGCAAGTTACTGTAGCGGTAAAGCTCGAGACTTCTATTCTGGAGGTGCTAGGTACGAATGTCGGCCAGGACACAGGTTATGCTGACCAAGATGTTTCTCGCGCTTTTCCTCAGTCCATTTGGTGCAAATTCCGGGATAGTAATTTGGTGAGGTCATGACAGTTTCCTTCCGAATCCCTTCCTACTTACACTTCATGAATCATTAAGACACTCTGGAGTTCGACACACTAACACTTTCGTAAAATAAACCACTCCTCCAAAGAAATACAATTCTTCATGTAGATTTCTGAATTCCCTGTGTAATCTGGTATGTGAGTACATATGATTTAGAGGAATAAACTGCCTCCATTTTCTGGGACAATCCTCATTTCTACCTTGAAGATGGAGGCAGTATGCTCTCCGAAAATTTGGTAACCATCTCCCATACAACTGAGCTATCACAATATGAATATTCGTCCCCACGAAGCCCTCGACCCCTATATAACAATAAATGGTTAATTAGCCCGGTCCAGTAAACTGCCGCTGGTACCCGCCAGTACAGTCTTGGTTTCGGGCACCGTCGGGACCCATGACCATATTTCTGTTCTTTCCAAAGAGAGGAGGGGTCTGACTATTACTGGTCACTCCGCCTCTAATAAGGAGTGACTCTGCTCGCTCTCACTCTCACTCAAATCAACAGATGGACCGAATTATCGGTGGACAAATTGCGTCAGCCGTGTTGTCCCGTGCGGATGTGGGAGCGAGGAGATGTATGCCCTATGTTATTGACTGTGGTAGTAGCCAGAGTAAAAGCTGCGTGACGTCTCGTAGAAAGCCACTCAGGCATGTGTGTGTGTTCTACAGACGATCAGCGCCTCCGGCCTCTGCACACGACATACACCCTCCAAAAGGGAAATGCGCTTTCCATGTCTTCGTCCGCGTGCTCCGTAGTCAAGGATACTTAACTGATTTCAATTGAATGTAATATTTAGGATCCACACTCAAAGCCATCGATAAAGTTTACACAGTAGCGTAGTTGGTTAGGGCACTACCCTACAAGCCGAAAGGTCGCGGGTTTGATTCCCTGCCAGTTCACGCTTCAAAGCCACCCCACGTTTCTCAAATGATCCATAAAACTTCTGTAGTTGTTACGGCGTTGTCAAAGGGACCGTAAACGAAGCAGCTTTTTCAATGTGAATTTTAAACGAAATACGAAATGAGAAGTTGGGCCACAGGGGGGCAGGGTGCAGGGTGGCAGAATAATGCGTCACCATTTGGCTCAAATGTCCTTACGTCAGTGTGACGCTCAGTACAAACGTTAAAAAGCTATCCCTGCAACAGGCCGTTGAGGCCCATAGACTTTTGAGACGTCGAGGCTCCCACATTTTCTAAACAATCGTTTTACAGATGGCGGTGAGGTTGTCAGTCTTACGCGGCGGCGGCCCTTTGACCCCAGGACGATTCCTGGTACTCATTTGTGTTAAGAGGCTGAGTCGACTCCAGGGTCATAGTGCGACTGGAAGGATTAGGTCAATTGATAAATCCAAGTATCTCATCGGGAATCTAGTCCGCGATCTTTCGGCTTGTAACACAGTGCCTCAAATGATATCAGATAGTGTTCTGAATTAGTCAGCAGCGAAAATAAATCTCTCCATGCACTACTATGCCTTCTACGGCAACCACCAGAAGGGGGGAAAGGGACGCATACGACATGAACTAAAATATTGGAGCAGAATTCTTCTTTAGCTGGTTAACACTTGTTCAGCTAGTCAAGAAATTAGCATCATTTTATAGAACCTCAAAGTTCATCACCGTGTTCACTACTGCCCCCTATCCTGAGCCACATGAATCCAATCCACATTCTCAAACTCAATTTCTTAATATCCATTTAATATTATCCTCTTGTCTATGCTTACGCCTTCCTGACGGTGCGTTTCGTTAGGTTTTCCTATCAAAATTTTGTACGTATTTAGTTTCTCTCCCATGCGTGCAACATTTGACGCCCATCACATATTTCTTATTTTGATCATCCTAAATTTTGGAGAGAAGACGGCTACAATTTACGAAGCTCGTCACTGTCCATTATTGCAGATGTATGGATACGTGACTCACCTCCTTCCGGACGCCGGGGAAGATGACGAGGAAGGCCAAGAAGACGGTGAAGAAGATGAGGTACAGTGTGAGAGTCTGCACATCGCCCGTGACAGGGGTGCGGTTGCTGTAGCTGTAGAGGGTGGGGCCGCCATCGTTCCTGAACGCGTCGAACCAGCCCTTCATGGCCGCTCCTCACGTGCTCGTCGGCGTCACCCCGCTGCAACATGGAACGGGTGGCTCAGACTACACGATTTCATGATTCACAATGTAAACAAAGTGAGAATAATACTGTACGTAGTTAAATCTTGGTCATATTACCATAACATGTTTCTTGATTATTCTTAGTGGGGTGAGACTGAGTTCACTTGATACTGCCCCAGATGATAGATGATGGTCATTTTGGAGCAACTGGTGGAATGAAATTGGCGGGGGAAACCGAAATACTCGGAGAAAACCTGCCCCAGCGCCACTGTGTTCACCACAAATCCCACATGACCAGACCCGGGCTCAAACCCTGGCCGCCGTGGTGGAAAGCCAGTGACTAACCGCCTGCTTCTCAGATCTGTATAAACTGTTCCCGCGTCCATCTCCACACGTCTCAAGCGGCTATGGAGCAGGAATTTGGCGGTCATCACATCCTCCCTGACTATGTGTGAAACAGCGCCTCCACATTTCGGCTATTCTCACATACCAGAACTCTGCGCACTTCTACTGCCTGGTAGAGATACCCCAGTTAAGCCTTGGCCTCATTTAAAATGTATGTGAGGGCCCATAGGCGAGTGAGACGTCGATGCTCCCACATTTTCAAGACAATCAGCTCAAAGATGGCGGTGAGGTAGTCAACCTTACGCGCCGGCCGCCCTTTAACCCCCAGGAAGATTACTGGTACTTATTTCTGTTAGGGGCTGAGTAGAATGCAGGAAAAAAAATGCGGCTGGAAGGATTAGGTGAATTGAAAAATCCAATGACCTCATTGGGAATCAAACCCGCGACCTTCAGGCTAGTAGTATAGTGTCTCAAACAACTACGCTACCGTGTGCCCTTCTAGCCTCGTATAATCCTACAGAATTCCTACATCCTAATGAGACGGGGAGAGGGGCGAAATTCCTAAGATGCAGACTGACTCATCTCCACAGGGCGAAACAGAAGTCTTTGGAAACAGGTTCCAACCCGCTACCACTGTGTTTGTGCAGACTGCTCTGAGCTGCTAAAATGATAGGTCGTTTGGGAACCCGTGACATAGCGTCACGAAATGAAATTGTTTGTGCTCTGTAGGAGAGGGGCGGGGGCAGGCAAGGATTCTCAGCGGTCTGGCAGATTATTACTGCTTACGTAATTATGTAATATTTCATTTCACGAAAGCACGTTGCCGCGTCTTATCACGCCATCCATTGTTACCACCATCTGAGCAAATCGAGGCAGAACCCAACGCAACACAGAAAGGCTTCATCTATAAGGACGGCGCATAATTTGACGTCAAGTTACTGGAAATCAGTGAGAGGTTGTGAAGCCATTTGTTTCCGTGAGAACAAATGACTATATTGTGAAACTCATTCGAAACCAATGAAAGACTGCGAGGCCATCTGTCTGCATGGGAACCAATGACTATGTTGAGAAACTGATCATAACCAATGACAGTTCACAAAGCCATTTGTTTCAATTGCAACTAATGACTATACTGAGGGATTGGTTCACAACAAATGACAAATCACAAAGCCATTTGTTATCCAACGATTATATTGTGAAACTCATTAGAAACCAATGACAGATCACAGAGCCATTTGTTCCATGGAAACCAACGACTATATCGCGAAACTCATTCGAAACCAGTGAAAGACTCTAAGGCCATTTGTCTCCATGGTAAGCAACGACTATATTGAAAAACTGATTCACAATCAATGACAAATCACGAAGCAATTTGTCTCCATGGTAACCAATGACTATATTGAGGAACTCACTCACAACCAATGACAGATCACGAAGCCATTTGTTTCCATGGGAACCAATATTGAGAAATTGGTTCATAACTAAAGACAGATCATGGAAACCATGGAAACCAACGATTTACCCCCAAGAAGATTCCTGGTACTCATTTCTGTTAGAGGCTGAGTCATCTCGGGAAACCGAAACGACTATATTGAAAAACTGATTCACAATCAATGACAAATCACGAAGCAATTTGTCTCCATGGTAACCAATGACTATATTGAGGAACTCACTCACAACCAATGACAGATCACGAAGCCATTTGTTTCCATGGGAACCAATATTGAGAAATTGGTTCATAACTAAAGACAGATCACAAAACCACGAAATCACGAAAGCTCGAGGACAGGATAATTTGAATATGTCCCGAATGTGAGCAACGCGCGTTACACCATAAGCCGACTCGGGTCATCTCATAGTGACGTTCTCAGGCGAGAGGAGCGTGAACCAACAACCACTGACAAAAGTCGCTTTTCCGAAAGCGTTGTTTTATATTTATGATGCTGTCAGTATCTAGGTCTATATAGCGTCAAATAGGATGAATCATGAATGTTGAACTTGAAAGGATTTGATCTACTCGAGGCATTATCCCAGTTTTTCCTGGAGGGACTGAAAAAATAACACATTAATCCTCATTCAGTTATAGCCTGTGGCCCGCCCGTGATTCGAACAGACGGCCTCCAGGACACAAGCTGCGAGTATTAACGCTACGCCAACCTGCCCGGTGAAAGTGTTACTAAGCGGACTCAGAATATACGGCGCGAACAGGAAGCGTCATACAGCACGTGGTAAAGCTTTTGCGTGCAGCTGCGACGTTACCACTGGACGCGCCGCGATGCTGGAGCCATTATTTCATGTAATTACTATTCAAAATGGGATAGCGCAGTCCGTATAGAGACTGGCTACGGGCTGGACGACCGAGGGGTCGGAGTTTGAGTTCCAAGAGGAGCAAGAACTTTCTTCTTTCTACGTCGTACAGACCAGCTCTGGGGCCCACCCAGCCTCCTATCCAATGGGTAACGAGAGCCCTTTCCCCTGGAATAAATCGACCGCAACGTGAAGCTGGCTACCCGCGTCCAACTAGTGCCGAGGTCAATAATATGTGGATCTATACATCTACTCCGCCATACGTCTTCATGGTGTAGTGCTTAATTAGTTAAGCACAGCGACAATTTTAACTTCACCTCACACTGCGTCTCCATTACAAAGACGAATATGTTAAAGCTGTTCAAGGGACACAATCACCGTTTCTTCTGAGAACCATGCTTAACATATGTGTACACTGTACAGACAGAATTCGGGCCGATCACAGTAGCCGCGCGATCTAAGGCATCAATTATCTCCCCTCGCTCGAAAGCTGGGATTGTTGGTTTGAAGCCCATTCAAGACATAGATGTCTGTGCGCGTTTATTCTGTGTATGTGTTGTTCCGTGTATAAGCAGCGGCCTTGCGACCGACTGATCCCTCGTCCAAGGAGTCTTATCGACAGTGTATACGATTAAGAAACTGAAAAAGCGGTCAAGGTCCAACGAAGGTCTGTAGAGCCACAGACAGAAGGCAGAGTTCTTTACGTTAAAGTATGGTACATATATTTATTTCTGTGCTTTAACCGGTTTAATTATTGTGCCCCCACCCCTCTTCCGGAATCAGAGGAAGAGAAACATCGTGGCTCTGTTACGTAAAGAAGATGCGTGCAGACGAGGAAAGCGGCGTCACAAATAGTGCCCTAAGCTCTATAGGTAGAAAGGAAAAAGAAAACATAGCTTGAGTTTCACTCTTTTATTACTTCCATAGGTGAAATTTTACGTACGTTGTGACGTCACAACTATTTGACTAGTAGACATCCCAGCGTGTTTCCTGTACACCATATTAGTTGACGCCGAAATATACCGGCATTCAAACATATTTGAAGAGATGTGGGGATAAAATACGTTCAATCTATAGGGTGTTTCAGATACAAGTTTTCCGTTCAGAATCACGGGCAAATATTGCAGTAGTAACAATAATTACAATTTACAACACGCATGTGACTATAAGTTTTTGAAAGTATATAACTATCAGCTTCGCCATATCTTCATGTCTTTCGGTCAGCATGTGAACAAATCTACAAACCAACTAATGGATTTTCACATTCGAGTTCTCACTGCAATCTGTTCGCATATTCAAAATTCTCGGTTGACGAGAATAATATGAGATTAACCCGGGGATGTAATTCGTGAGTATATCACTGAATATTTATCGGAGCGAAAAATGTTTCCAACCGAGTTGTAAAGGGTAACGGGACACATTTTGCGGTCCCATTCACTTTTTCCGAAAGTCTTGCGTCATTCGACATAAACGAACAAAGAGCGAGACACTGCGCCACAATCATTGCGCTAAGCGTACATGTTCCCTTACCTCTCAACAGTTCATGTTCGTAGCTTAACTAGTTCCATGGTACTCAGCCCTTCGTGAGAAGCCGCCAATGACTCACTTTCTCCAGAATTTCTCAGCATTTTATGGAACCCGAAAGTTCATTAGCGTGTTCACAAGCGCCCTACACTGGTCTCTATCCCGAGTCAGATCAATGCAGTCCATACAACTCCATCCTATCTCTCTAAGATCCAGCTTAATACTATCCTCCTACCTACGTCTAAGGCTGGGGCCACACGAGCACACAAAATGCGTCCGTTGTAATGAACGTTGTGAAGTTTGTTGTAGAAATAAATAAGAGAGGCGAATGCGACGCTTTCTTCTGGCTCCATTGCTGACAAAAAACTACGCACCGCATTCTGCAACTGTGTGGTGTCCTCAGCAACGTCCGTCATAAAGTACGTTCGTTACAACGGACGCATTTTATGTGCTCGTGTGGCCCCAGCCTAAGTGTTCCTAGTGGTCTCTTTCCTTCTGGCTTTCCCACCAAAATCCTATATGGATTCAGTTTCTTCCAATGAATACTACATGCCATGCCAATCTCAATCTTGGAATGAAATTTCAAATCCCAAAATTGCGTACTTAAGTTCTTCCTTACTAATCAACCCAAAACAATTCAATCGATGTATTTCCTACTCATCTAATCGCGCAACAATTTCCCTAATCAGCTGACCACTTATCCCATGAATCGAGTGCCCGTTCAGCCGCTGAGAGATGCTTGCCTGTTCAATCCAATACCGCGTCACACCAGCCCACAGGCTCACAACCTATCCTGGTCCACTCCAGTCTTTTCATAACCACATAACCAATTTCTTTAACATCCACTTTAATACTGTGGCATGAGGGCTGAAAGCCGGAATAGTGGAGCCGCAGCAGACGTCCATTGCTGAGAAACGGCTCAGTAATCATGTCTCCGCGGCAACGAATATTAACAAAGATTAGCTTCCGTTACAACGAATAGCAGCCAACGCGTCGTTGTTAGGTAGCAAGTTGCTAGACACAAGATTCCCGTGACAACCAACAGGATAACAAGGGAATCAACCGTTCTAAATGGTGACTTCCATTCCGACCGCCTAGCAGTTATGAAAGGGAGTTCATTCGAGAATTTGAGAGACTGAGAGAGGAGTGAGATGTTAGTGAGATTCTTCAGACAAATTCGTTAGACGCCGTTCAATGTGTGAGCCGTTATAATTGACTGTAATTGTAATTAAATGCCAATAAACCCAATCATCAAATCTAGAACCCATTATTATTAGGTACGCAAACCCCGATACGTGACAATACTTTCCGCATTGTTACAATTTGACCGTTGCCGTGGGAACATGTTTGTTTGCGAAGCCGTTAATCAGTAACAACGCTTGTAAATTGGGTTATCTCGAGATCGTTGCCCAGCAACGGCTCTACATGCTACAATTTAGTTACCAGTGTGCCGCCAAGTCGCTTACAGTGCTAAACTTACAGGCCGTACCGGTAAGTATGGCCGACGGGGAAAATTTGTGTAAGATTTGGTGTCTTACAGCTATCACGGCGAAGGACATAATATTCTGTGATGTGACGCGAATAATTCAGTGTAAGCTCACTTACATTTCGGAGGAACGTACTGTCTCCATTTCTGGGTCCAAGAAGCAAGCAGACTTCGAAACACTACATGACGTCACATTGCGATGTCACTCCAAATCTAATGGCAGCTAATAACGTTGCAGCGGCAATACAGCTGTCTGTAAGATCGGCCGCACAACACTCCTAGCGCTAAAATGTATCACTATTTAGGATGAACATTTACTACATTTGTTAGCGTGCCCGTTCTGAAAAATCCGCAACATAGCTTCAGAAACCATTTACTGCTGCCCATTATGGCTACTGTCATGTGTATGAGTGACTACAAACGGGGGTTTGGATTGGTAATTGGATTTACTGACCACTTACATATCGTAACTACAAGTAATTATAGCGCTATCGCTAATTCACACACACTCTACAATTCGCTATAGCACGCACTAAGACTTCTCAGTCTGTTGTATCTTCACCGGTTGTCGCCTGGTGACGGTTTCCAACGCCGCAGCTTCCCCAACTTCTGTGTTCACGTCCTTACTGGCCAGCGACTGTCTCACACCTAACTAAATTCAAAGTCACATTGCGACTGACGGTCAATCAGTCAGTCAGTCTCGGTGTCGAGCCCCAGTTTATTACTGATTGACAGTTACGGTCTTGTTCTTGTGGGGCGCCCTCTCTGACGAAAACGGGTCTGTCTTTTGTATAAGCTGGTGACACCTGCCAGCGCAGTCTTTCTCGGGTCCGAGTCCCTTCGTACTCGCGACCATATTTTACTGTCTCAGATTTGAGACTTCACTTTTCGTCGCCTCCTACGACTCGCAGGGTCACGGTGGAAATATTCGACCCCGCCTCCACACAGGTAAAGACTAAATTCTAAACTTGTCCTGCTTATAGCACCTCGACGCGGACCGCACAGAAAACACCTCACCATAAACTTTTTCTATTGTTGTGTCACTTAGCTGTCGCAAGGACCGCATCGAGAGCATCATTCTTCTGTTACTGTTTAGGCCATTACCTAGCAACGGCCGTTGTTTACAGAGTCATTACTTGGCATCGTGTCTACATGCTCCACTACTTACATTCACATTTCATGCTCTGAACACAGTCTTTCTGGGGCAGGCTATGTGAAGAAAACCGTATTCCCGCACGTGAGAATATAGTGTAAATGAATTCCGTTACCATTGCTGCAATAAAACGTACGAAGGTTAGGTCCTCATTGTTTTCGTCGTCCCAATCTGTTTCTTGTGAATGAAATAACGGGGGAAGAAAATTACAAGGACGTCAATCCATATAAATATCAGTAAAACCAACAATTTTCTTTGGGTTGTCTCTTTACCATATTTCTTATGACGCGCAGTTTGGGAGAGAGAGGATGGGACGGACAGAGAATTTTAAACTCGCTGTGAGTAGCTCAGACTGCACAGCGTGGAATAACAGTGTCACATGTATGTGTGTCTGTGTGTGACTATCGCTGATCTCCACAGTTTACAAATCACCACAGCATCCGCTAAGCCTTTCTCCAGCTTACTGTATCTTCATCGGCCGTTCCCTGGCAACGGCTTCCAACAATGGAGATTCTTCAGCTTCACGCGCTCAGATTCTATCTTCACAGATTATCGTGCAGAACTCAACTCTCAGCTGACTACTGACATCTAACTGGACCGCCCCAACTGTCTTCCTTATAACTGCTTTGCACGGACCGAGCAGAAACACCGTTACCAATAGTAACTCTAGTGTTAAGAGTATTCGTTGCAGCGGAAACGTATTCACCGATCCGTTGCCTAGAAATGGGCTGCATAACACCGTTGTTTATTTGCCTATTGCACAGCAACGGCTGTACGCGCCACAGTAGTATTAGTGAATTGGAAAGAATGTGGAGAGAAGTGGTCGTGGCTGAGAAAACTCACGAGAAACCCCGGTGAGGATAGTCGGTCTCCAGACCAAGATGTGAACGCAGAAGCAGCAGGCTGCCCGCTTCTGGTTACTGCAGCGATGTAATGAGGGTGGGCGGGGCTGGGCAGTGCTGCTACCTGGCGGCGCCTCCACCGACCGTGACGGGGTGAAATGACAGCGAGGGAACTGGGCGAGGAGGTGAGTAACGCCCTGCTCATTATGTGACCCTAAGAAAACATTTTTTGTTGCGCATGTTCACATAACGGAATGTTCGTGCTGAAGGAAAAGTGAAGTCGTGTGTGACCCGACGTTTAGAAAGGATCGCTCCAGTGCTCGTTTCTTTGGTTCAGTGATTTTATTATGACAGGGGCGTGCGATTTTATTGACAGTTGTACGTGTTTCAAAATGGCGTTCACGACGAAATTAGGAAGGAGGGACATGGATAAAAGGTATCTGTGATGCAACTGCAGAAAAAGGAATATAATGGATTTCAATTTAACTTAAAGACGCTGCCAACAGCTCGGATTGCAAAACGTCGAGTTGTGGGATGACTAGTGAATAATGAAGTGGAAAATATTTGGAAGGAAGGGGTCATGGTGTAATTCGCTGTAATATCCCGACCATTGCTTGTAAAACAGTACAAGGTGCGACAATTTAATTCCCGGAATGGACCTGTGAACGCAAAATTTGCTAACCTGTGAACTAGAGGCGGCTGTCGCCTTCGAAATACTATCCTTGTGAAGCTATGCACTTCGTGAGACGATGATGTCACTGCCGGAACCAATCTTGAAAATCGTTTTCCGCAATACCTTGCATTAACGTCACATTGCGTTGGATGTCAGTTATGTCAACAAATCTTTGTCCCTTCAGGACATTTTTTTTTATTTTGGAAAGATCCAAAAATTTGAAGGGGCTATGTCAGGTGAATAAGATGGATGGTCCATTTTTGTAATGGATTTCTTAGCCAGGATCTCGCAGACTCTTAACTCATCACGTGCAGGTGCATTGTCATGCTGAATAATCCATTTATCAGGCCAGAGTTCTGATCTTTTCCTGCGAGCAGATTCCGTAACCTCGTCAGCACTTCCAGATACTCGTAACACTGTTGATTCACTGTTTGTTCGTACTCTGTCCACATTCGCATCTCTACTTTGTATTTTTGGCTGCCCACTTCTTGGGTCATCTTGCACATCTCCTCGTCCTTCCTTGAAACGTCTATGCCATTCAGAAACGCTCGAATTATTCGTAGTGTATTCATCATAAGCCACTGTTAATGGGCTAAAGTTTCGCTAGCACTTTTACCAATCTTCACACAAAACTTGATATTTATCCCTTGCTCCAGATTCTTGTCACTCATGTTTCCCCTAACAGTATACCACGGGCACGTACTGCTTCCTCTGCTGCTTGGGAACGAACGACTCATTTGGTCTGTGACTCATGTAAACGCAAGTTGGAACTTATCCAAATGTGCTTGGGTACATGAGCTTGCCTGACTCAGCACCCTAGCGACATGCCGCGGCCATTCCGGGAATTAAATTGTCGCACCTTGTAAGTCATGAAGGCGGGTCTCAGGGCGGAGATCTCAGTCCGCGGGCCTCCAGCAAGCGGTGGTATGATCTTATACCAAACTATGAAACCTGACAGAGAATTTGTCTGCAGTCAAACACAAACACGCAATTTCTTCGGTACTCTTCACACATAAACAGCGTCATCAGTCCAGAACGCAGACAGAGTCCCATAAGCAGAGAGAGAGGAAGGTACATGCAGGCCAGGTGGAATGATTGAGTTCTCAACCTAAGAAAGGTCTACTAAGTACTGAATATTTCGAAGCAAACGTGGGAACGGAAAAAAAAACAACGAAACGAAGAAGGAAATTAAAAATGGAACGAAACGTGTGACTGACGATCTGGGATAAAATGGCGGCGATAAGTTGCACTTACCTTTCACCTATTCCAAAATGGAAAGCCATAAAATTACCAGTTCAAAATTCAAAGAGCCGTTTATGGAATAAACACAGATAAATTAATAACATTAAGTTTATAAGTTCCGTTCTGTGACGACGATATTATGTCTGCTGATTATAAATCTCGAGACAGTGTTTAATCTCTCGGGGGGAAATCATTTCCATTATATTTCCATCCTTCATCTATTTACTCCTTTTGCCACATACTTTTATCTCCTCTCCTTTCTCCCGCATTCGTTCCTACCCCTTATTTTTCACCGTAATATACTTATTCCTCTCCCTCCCTCCTTCTCTTATTAAGTTCAAACTGATCGAGGTCGGAAACTGTCCGCCATGGACTCAATACATCAGATGACAACGTTGTCTGCGAAGTCCGCGTCCTCCAAGAGAGCAAATAAACACAGGTCACGCTGGTATAGGATGACGATGCCACTTGTCGTTTCATTCCGCCTGCGTACGTAGTCACAACGTGCATTGAGCCATTGCGTATGTCTCCGCATTGTCTTCTGGTGTGGAACATCACAACACCATTAGCAGCCGGGTTGCGACCTCCTTACACGCGACACACATGTCCGAACTGAAGGGTGACATTCCGCGAATCCAGTTCAAGGCTGTGTTCATGCGGGGTTGAGCTGCGAAGTGCGTCGTTTGCTTTGTGCCTTCTGGGTTGCAGCTGTGCGCTCATGCATGTCTGCCATGCTGCTCGTCAGAAATTTGCGTCCGGCCAGCTGGATCTAGGCTCGCTGCGACTTTCCGAGGTCCTATAGCAAATGCTATATCACTACAGCGTTGTATCCCTCGCATGTTTTTGAAGGAGACGGTACTATGTTCATTCATTTATTCATCAGTAATCTGTCAGACGACAGGTCCACAGTCTCTTCCAAAACAGTTCCTCCACTTAATGCGATCTCAAGCTTTCTCCTTCAGTTTTTGGTTTTTGGTGTCTCTCTTCGTCTGATGCCTACCCTTTGACCTGTCCAGCAAGGGAGGCCCTGCCAGTAGCTACAGTACCGCTGGTATAGCTCTCAGGGTCCTTGGAATACTCAAACCCCCTCACCACGATAAGGTGGAGACATCACATTAAATTATTTTATTCTACTACTCTGGCAGCTGAAGGTGAGGTAATAGAAGGTGAAGTTTTCTTTGTGCTCAACTAATAAAGCACCACGCCATGACGGCGTATGGGGGTGGATTTATAGATCCACATCTTCTTGACCTCAGCACTAGCTGGAGGTGAGTGGTGAGCTTCACGTCCCAGCCACTTTACCCCCGGGGAAGGAGCCCCTGGTACACGTTGGATAGGAGGGTAGGTGAGACCCAGAAGCGGTCTGGACGACGTGGAGAAGAGAAAGTTCTTGACCCGACGAGGACTCGAACTCCGACCCCTCGGTCGTCCAGCCCGTAATCAATCGCTATACCAATTACACTATCCCGGAAGGTTAATTAATGGTGAAATAAGTCCGGTATAATGAATCCAACTGATGCATGTAAAGAATTTTGGCGGAAAAGAGGAGTCAGAGAAATCCGAGTCAGCATAGCCGGACCACGGAGGATATTGGAACTGGTCTTTGCTACAGCTAAAGTAGCCCGTTCTGTTACTGGTTGGAAAAGTAAAGAAATTTGCGTTGCAATTATGTCTGTTTCTGAATACAGGTAAAGCTATCCTGTAACAGGCCATGGAGACCCATATGGTTGTTAGACGTATATGTTCCCAAATTTTCTAGACAATCGGCTCACAGATGGCGGTGAAGTTGTCAGCCTTATGCGCCGGCAGCTCCTCCACCCTCCCACCCTCCAGGAAGTTTCTTGGTACGCATTTCTGTTAGAGGCTGAGTCGATCCCTGGGGGCGGGGGGGGCATAATGCGGCTGGAAGGATTATGTCAATTGAAAAAATCCAATGACCTCACCGGTAACCGAACCCGCGACCTTCCGGCTTGTAGCATAGTGCCTCAACCAACTATGCTACCACGTGCCTCCTGTTTCTGAATATAATCTTCATAATATTTAATATCAAGATATTGTAAAAAAAAAATGTTCGCTCTCACGTCGTAAGAAATTAATACTTAAAAAGTTCACTGGTAACTATATCTACCACCTCCCTGAACAATAAAAACTCTTCATTCTGCGCATGGGGCGTATTTGTTTGTGTTCCGTACGATATAATAAAATGCGATCATTTCCCTAAATAGCATTAACTTGTTAGCCTTAGTAATGGAGACCACTATGTCATCTGTGAGTTAGGGACCGAATTTATAAATATTACTTAGAAGAACTTCAGGCTTCAAAGAATTAATCAGCATTTCAATTGGTGTCATCTAATATTAAAGAGACAAATTGAAGCGGTGAAAACTGGCGGTTACCAAGAGTTTTCTACTTACGAGTGAAAGTTTGTTAACGCACTTGGTCTTACTGAGAATCAAAAGTCGTTATGTCGTAACACTTTGGAAATTTGCCAAACCGTTCAGATAGCTGCCACGTTAGGCCAGACCCCCTGGAGCGAAGATTTGGAATGTGAATATTTCCATTTTCTCGTGCAACGAAATGTTAAGCGTGGTTAATGAGAGAACGTTCCACGAGAGAGGTTCGGTGGAACTGAAACAGCAACTTGCATCAGGATAGCTCGGTAGGAATAGTGACTGGCATTGACTTGACGACAGGCCTTCGGTTCCCGGTAGGGGAATGGGATATTCTCTTTGTCAGTAAGGCCGCGCCATAGCTCAAGCGGTGAGTCGCTGGCTTCCCACCGCGGCGGCCCGGGTCTGGTCAAGTGGGATTTGTGGTGGACAAAGAGGCGCTGGAGCAGGTTTTCTCCGAGTACTTCGGTTTCCCCTACCAATTTTCATTTCACCAATTGCTCCACAATCACTCTCACCTATCATCTGGATCATCTGGAGCTGGTACAATAGGCCAGAAATGGCCGCAGTACAAGGGACTTGGTCCCACCCCACTAGCGATAAAAAAAAAAGGCCACAGTAGCTCTGACAATCTTCGGGAGTTTCGCTTAACTAATTTGGGAGACGTAGTGAATAATATTAAAATGGATGTTACAGAATATTCAGTGAATACGGTAATTAACCTTTCGATATCATAAAGGGTCAGGCATGTTTCAACCTTCTGGGGAACCATCAAATTCTCGAGAACTCGGTTTCATGGAAAAAATTTAAAAGAAGCATATAAAAAATAATTCAATAACGTAAAAAGTGCATGAATTCATATGCAAATGAGCTTTGGCTACTGCGGAATGCAAAGCAATTTTGTGTCTTATCCAACTTAACCCTTCAAACCGCCAGCTCCGACAGCCGACTGACCGGCTTCCAGTTCAGTTCAGCCCGTTCTAGTCCAGTACATTGCCGGGAGCCCTCGATGGCTTGTCCTTGGTTCAAACCACATAGGGAACACAACGTCCTTTTATTTACTCTTTCTGTTATTCCGGGTTTCAGCCATCACTTCAGAATACATTCAATCGGACTTTGGCTCAACCCACGAAGGACATGTCTGCCTTACCGACGGTGCCCGTGTGCGGTCTTGCGTTTATTTAAAGGATTTACGCTTGTAATAACGGCGAGGCCAAGGACGAGCAGGAGTCGCACAATGTTTGTGGACACGAAGCAAAGACTGTGACGAAACTGCAGGCTGCTTCCACAGATAATGTGAATGCACGAGACGGCCCAACAAATTGCTTGATTATTCATTGTGGTAACAGATTTCTCTTCAAGCAAACAGGCTGACTGAATGTCTTCCCGAAGTACAAGGCAAAACGTGAAAATTGTGTGAGATGGTAAAGCTGTCCCTGTGCTTAATTAAACACCAAGTCACGACGACGCATGGGGGGGTGGAAGTATGGTTTCACGTATTAATTACTAATAACTTCTGTATATATTTGTTACAAGCCCCGTCCATCTTATTCCCTTTGATTTTATGAACCTAACAGTATGTTGTGCCGATCACTGTGGCCACGCCGTGTGTGGCATGAACAATCTTCGCCTGCTCGAACATTGGGGTCGTGGGTTCGAATCCCACTCGAGGCATTGAGGTCTGTGTGCGTTTATTCTATGTTTGTGTTGTTCTGTGTGTAGGTAGCGACCTTGCGATGGGCTGATCCCTTGTCGAAGGAGTCCTACAGACTGTGTATAAAACAAAAGAAACCAAACACCGTAGCTTTAGTCCGCAAGCCAACTATACTGACCGAGCGACCGCCGCTTGTCGTCGAAGTTAGTGCCAACTTTAGCGGATAGAGGGTGTCGCGTGGAGAGCGCAACGAACTCCCACGGCCGTTAATTTCGGTTTTCTAGACCGAAACCGCTATTTCCTTGAAATAGCTCCTCAATTATTCTCACGAGGCTGAGTGGACCCCGCTCCAGACCCACTACTTCTCAGAAAATCTGGTAGCGCCGGGAATCGAACCCGGGACCTCTATATCTGTAGCCAGGAACTCTGACCACTAGACCACAAAGGCGGGCGCACCGACTGTATATAGGATAAAGAAACTGAAAAAGCGACCAAGGTCCAAAGGGCTGTAGAGCCATAGAGAGAAAGAGAGAGGACACTTCGTTGTGAAGGATACAGATTATGAAGCTCCTCGTTACTGTGCACTTTCTTCAAGCTTCCTGGCTGACCCTAGGGATCAAATGCTCTCCTCAGCACCCAGTTCTCAGACGCCCTCAGTCTATGACTTTTGCTTACCGTGAGACAACCACGTTGCACCAACACACTAAAAAAAAGAAAAAAGTAAAGCTATCCCTGTAACAGGCCGTGAAGGCCCATATGGTTGTGAGACGTTGAGGGTCCCACATTATCTAGACAATCGGTTAACAGATGGCGGTAAGGTTGTCAGCCTCACGCGCCAGCCGCCCTTTACTGCCCAGGAAAATTATTTAATAAATTCCTGGTACTCATTTCTGTTAGAGGCTGAGTCGACCCCAGGGCCATAGTGCGGCTGGAAGGATTAGGTCAATTGAAAAAAACCCCAATGACCTCATCGGGACTTGAACCCGCGACCTTCCGGCTTGTAGCATGGTGCCTCAACCAACTACGCTACCGTGCACCCGCACACAGCAAAACAAATACAATTATTGCTCTGAATATCTGGTTCTTCGGTTTGTATATATGAATGCGGGAAGGCTAGGCTAGAATGATTTTCATATTGAGTATGCTGGACTATGACACCGTGTTGTCTGATACGAACATGCTGTGTCCGTCCTCAGGGAACACAGTCTGGGAGAGTAATCTTGAAGGCGGAGGCAGTATCATACCAGACTACACCGTGTCATTGCCACGAAGACCATAATTTGAATTTCAAACCGCACGAGCTCTGTGTTCTGGGAAATGGAGCTACATTTTAATCATTTTAATGGTGTCAGTAGCCTCTGCAGGTCGCCCACTTCGTGTTGCCTTGCTTGTTAGAGTTTGAAAAATCAAGTCAAAGTCAAAGTGACATTGCGACTGACGGTCAGTCAGTCAATCTTGGTGTTATTACTGTTTGACAGTTTAGGTCTTGTTATTGTTGGGCGCCCTCTCTGACGACAGGACGGGTCTGTCTTTTGTCAGAGTCATTGTCTGTAGTAGTAAGTCATTTGTCATAATGTAAAGGATATTTACATTTTACATGTAAACAGACTCAGTACAGCAGATTATGCCTTATTTCTAGTACTTGAAACATCAACATCAGAGTCAGAGTCAGACTTACTTTACGACTGGCGGTTTACCGCCAATCATTTCGTTTTAGCGTTAGACCCCTTGAGGCCCACGACCAGAGTTTTTTTTTTCAGCTGAACTCTTGCGGTAGTAGTCCTTATGTAACATCCTCTCTGACATATAACATGTTATCGAAAATTCTTCCTTTTGCACTGTACACAAGTCCTCTGTCAGTACATGCTTTACAGAGCAGATCATGCCTAACGTACATATCTTAAGCTACAACGAAAACTTATTCATTTGAACGGTCGTAAGCTTGACCACCGCCAAGTTTAAGCCTCTTATATTTTCTGTGTCTCGTTTCACCTTGTTCTATACCGCGAACATGTTCATTCTCATGATTTTGTATGACTTCTGCTTGTCGTCTGCATAATTTTGTTACATAATCGTATACATACAGAAAGTTGAAAGCTGTGTGCAAGTCGCAGACTGGTGTGCGCCTTAGAAAATTTCCAATGGTGCGCAAAATCTTGTTTTGCATGCGCTGCAATTTTAGGTGGTAGGTGTCTGCCGCTAATTCCCAGGCGGGACTGAGACTTCGCTGCAGCTTTCTGAGAACATAACCCTCTTTGCGGTCTGTCGCATATATACAGGTGTCGTCAGCAAAGAGACCTAAATAGACACCAGGTGTTTGGGGCGTAGAGTTTATATATAGACTGTACAGTTCGCCTACACGATATCTAAATATTCGGTCCGTACCTCACAGGAAACACATTAAGTCTCCGCTACAAAGACCAACCGGATAATGTTGTTTAGGAAAACAATCTCTGTTTAACGTGGTATTCACACGGAAGACACAAGGTCACTTTGTGGGCAGAGTTTCCGAAAGCTGGGCTAGGCTGTGTACGCAATACCCACGGACCGCGGTATGAAACCTTAACACTGACAATGACGTGACTCCAGGTATGTCCAATTGTCTGAACAGTTGAAAGTAGCGATGCCATTCTTCGTCTGAAATGGACCGCAACACATCCGGCAGGAACAAGGAATAAACGGATTGTTTCCGTTTGACAGTTGCATACGTCAGTAGTGTACTGGGACCAGATCTTGGAACCGGTCACGTCTGGGGTACTGCCCAAAAATCAGGGCGAATTCTTCAGGTTCAGTCGGACTGTGACTGCGAAGAATTCTCTGTCCGTCGTATTCATTCGGCTCGCAACGCGGAACCAATCTGAACAGCTCCGTTACCGTCTGAAGAGGCAGACGTGAAGGGAGAAAGGCTCCCAAGTGATCCTTTTGTAAGAGTAAGGGTCAGAGTCAGAGTCAGCCTTACTTTACGACTGGCGGTTTATCGCCAATCAGTTCGTCATGGTTCCAGGCCCCTTGAGACTCACGACAAGCAATTTTTCCAACTCAACATTTGCGGTTATAGTCCTTATGCAACATCCTCTCTGACGAGAGGATGGGTATGTCGTTTATGATTGCTGCTTGTCTTCGCCAGCGCAGTCATTCTCAGGTCCGAGAACCGCGGGACTCATAATATTTTACTGCCTCAGATTCGAGACTCCCCCAACCTGGAGGGCCAGGTCCCCGTATTTATATCCCCAAGCACAGGGTGGCCCAGTTATACCCCCTGGCGCTTGGTTTCCTTTTCGTCGCCTCCTACGAATCGCAGGGATACGGTGGTGGTATTCGAACCCACCTCCACCCGGCACTCTTAGCATAAGACTCTCTCGTAATGCTAAACCAAACGTGGTGGATGTATGGGATACACCCCTGACTCTCATTCGGAAGTCCCGGGTTCAAACCTCGCTCCGGGCACAGGCTATCCTGACTGCGCCTTTCGGTAGTCCCGCCAAGCAAATACCATTCAGGTACCGTAAAGCAGCTTACTAAGGCTTCCTTCCACAGCCTTTCCAAATCCTTATTCACCATTCATCGCTAAATATTCTGAATTAATGACAGAGACGTTACGTAAGACGTAAATAAATAAATAAATAAAAGGGCTTCCCAGTTCAAGCGACTGTCCAGATCATCGTAATGGCCTTGACTTCAGCGTCTTAACGATGGTCGAGTCAGCGGAGACACTCGTACTGAACGCTGACAGATCACGGGCGGGGGTGTTTTGTTCAGGAATAGGTTACGCACCATCAGCACTCGGTGATCTGCACCATTTCCGTTACACAGACGTCGTATCGCCTTTTCAGTGCAAGCAGTCGCCGTTTTTTTACGCAACAAGGAAAGAACAGCGGATGAACGATGACCTATGTTGTGCAGGAAAAAGAAATAACATAATTTCTTTTGAAATTAAATAAAATTTGATAGCATTCGCCCATTGTGAATACAAAAGACAAAAAAGTGTTGTGTCGATGTTCAAAACTTACCAAAATAATCGCTAATTGCCGTGAAGAACACCAAAAATAAGAGAAATGACAAGTCAGCTTCGGCAACATAAAGCGCTCGTGTAACGTAACGGCGATTTTAAGGGAAGAAGTAAGCAGCATTTCCTCCGAAACGTTAGTACTCGACTACATGGTGTCATGCCACAGACGACTATAACATATACCACAACAATCGTGAAAACTTGAAATCTTAGGTTAGACAAGAAGAAGAATCGGTCTTCGAGCTCTCGCTTTCCTCGCCAGTGCCACAGTGCACAGCGGCTAATATTTCGAGGAAGTAACAACACTCAAATTAAGAAAGAGGCAAGTCTGCTCGTAATTCAATAACAAATCTGTAAATGTATATTCTGAAACGTCGTAACGATGGTGTCTAACACTCAGGATTACTGGGTTTCGGACTTTGTCCATCGTCCAATATTAAAAACAACACAATGATTCGAAAACTGGATCTGTTTCCTTCATCATGTGAGCGGTTGTGAGACATCTGTGTCAGCTATTAAGAGCTAACCTCAATGATTGGTCAAACAGAGCAAGTGTCTCCCACCCCCTTAACTGACAGCGGAAACGTATCCAGTTTCCAAAATGTTATGTTACTTAGAATAGCAGACGATGGACAAGGTAAAAAGAAATCAGTAATCAACAAGTTTGTAAACGTATACAATGTATACTATACACGTGCGTTGGGCAGAAGGAGTTATAAATGTTGTAACGCAAACTAGGATAAAATCTTCCCTTATGTTAAACAAATATTCAGTTCACCTGCAGGTGATCACTGTTGGGTGATGATTCGCGAAAGTCGCACCTACATACTGAATGAATAAACCAGTCGGTATTATCACGATCTTAGAGACTACAGACGGAGTTTGAATCGGTAATCGGATTTATTGGGCTCCTACAACTAGTAACTACATGCAAGGAGTATGCTCTCACTGTTCAACACATTTCATAAACCATTACAGGACACAATACATCTACTCAGTCTGTCACAATCTTCATTAGACGTTGCTTGGTAGCGGATTTCAAGGGCGGACATTCCTCTTCCTCTGGGTTCCCGAACTGCTCTCGACCTCAGGTACCAGTTTCTCACCGCAACAGCTCACAACCACTGCGGTGCTATTACAAACTCTAAACGATAGGACAATTGTATATACATATTCTAAGTTATGCTCCAAAAGCGAACCGAAATAGAACACTGCAAGAATAAAGCAGATCTGATTCTACGCAGTCTAGGTTTTATGAACACTTTTATTTGTTGTTATCTCTATTTCTTGCTTTTCTTTCTTCATTTGTTTTATTTTCATACAGCGATGGTTGATTGCTGAACGCGCAAATTAGGAAATGTACACATAAGGCCACTACTCTTCCATTATCTCGGAAAGCACGAGACTCGCCGATAAAGTTGGGCATAAAATGTGTTGCATATAGGATACTGGTGGGAAAGCCAGAAAGAAAGAGACCAATATGAAGACCAAGACATAGGTGGGTCTATTATATTAAAGTGGATCTTGGAGAGATAGGATGGGATGGTTATGGGCTAGATTGAATTGGCTCAGGATAGGGACCAGGGGAGGGCTCTTGTGAACACGGTAATGAACCTCCGGCTTCCGTAAAATCCTGGGAAGTTCTTGAGTAGCTGCACAACTGGCGGCTTCTCAAGAAGGGTTCAGCTCCATGGAGTTTGTTTGTTAGTTTTTTTCTCTCTCTCTTCAGTTTTCAACCATGAAATATTTCTATCCCGTAAATGATTAGCGAAATCCGAGAAGAAATTTGTTTACGGCTCCACGTGAAGTGGTCGTTAAACTTAACCAATTTCCACGAAAATTCAAACTGCTTTACAAATTTTCACAGAACTCTCAAATGTCACATCCCAACAGCGGGTCTCCAGTTGTTCCATGCATAAGGACGGACGGACCGAGTGAGCGAACTTCACAGGCGCTGAGCGGGTTCACGAGTGCGCATAAAAATGATTCGGAATAAAGATTCGAATGGTACCCAAAACACATGCACATCGCTATAATAGCCGTGGCACGCGTACATAATGGTAAGAGTACGGAGTGGTTTTCGTAAGATTATTATGTGCTCTCCATTACGTCAGCGGTAGGAAACAGGAAATACTTCACCAGAACCTCACAGTTACATCAGTTCCCGTGTCTTGTTACTGACCAGCCGGCCGGAGCTACCAAGAGCGTAACGAAACAATATACATCTTGTTACGATAAGATCAAACGCGAGTTCCTCATTACTCTTCATTGTCGTTATTAATGAATGAATTAATTACGTCAGGAATACAAATCTCAGCTTTCTAAACGCTTCCAAGTTGTGTAACAGTGACATCAGCACTGCTGGATTTCATATTCCCACGGCCGTCATTCTGAAAAGTAAAATCTTGTGGATTGTAGCGCCGTGTAGTTCGGAGACAGCCCGACGTTGCGGGAGAACACCTTGCTTTCATATTTAAGGGACGGTCTTTTCGTAGGGCCACGTATTTCTTATAGTTTCCTGTTTGGCTTACTCTTCGAACATGAAGATGGAGGTGATATTGTTCTCTGAAACGTCGGACTGTCTCCAAATTACACGGCTTTACAACACAGAAGACTTTTTTTTTCTTTGGCACTNCCCCAATTTGGAGCTTGGCTTACCTCCATGAAACTCTCCGTTTCACTTCGGTTTACTAAATCTTAGACATTCGGTAAGACTCCTTGGGCGGGTGATCAGCTCGTCGCAAGGCCTCTGCCTGTACATAAACACAGAAAAACGCACACACACAAACTAAACACCCATGCCCTGAGTGGGATTCGAACCCACGATCCCGGTTTCCAAGCGAGCGAAGACAGTACATGCACAGAAGACATCACTCACCATAATATCAGACTTGTTGCTACAACCGTTCTCCTGTTATATGGGTTTTTGGTTTCATTTACTCCAGCCGTTTACAGTCCTGTTTTCCCCTTCAATTTTCCTCCCTTACTCCTTTCAACGAGAAGTGTATCTTTTGTCAGTAGTCAGACTTGTTCATCGAATGGTGGGACCATTAATAAGGACGCGAACACGAAAGCTGAGAAATCTACGGCGTTGGAAGCCGTTACGAGGCGACATCCAGCGAAGATACAGCAGGCTGAGAAGATTCTATGCGTACTGTAATGAACTGTAGAGTGTGTGAATTTGCGAGAGCGCTTTATTTATTTGTAGTTACGTATTAACAGTGAAATCGGCGAGTTCGAAAGAATTTGTAGTTGTCTAATCGACGCATTTATCCACAATTTTGTTTGGAGTGATCGAGGAAAATAACGAAAGACGTCAATCAGGACAGCCGGTGTCCCGGGTGAGAATCGAACATGGCACTTTTGGAATACAAGTCTAGAGAATTACCGCTACGTCAACCTGCTCGGTGGAAAGTTAATTTCCTTTTTGTTGTTGTCAAACAATATAAGCAGAAATGCAAACTGATCTCAACTAACATAGTGGTACTCTGACAGCTTTCACCGCATCCCCGGGGCACACCAAAACAACATGGGAGGTGGCAATAGCATTCTTCGGTTGCTATTTGCTTCTCGCTGGCCACTTCCTTGGCTTACTTTTCGGCTTTGAAGTTGGAGACAGTTAAGTGTCATCCAAACGCCAGTAAAATTCCACCAGACTATACGGCGTCACATCCCGGAAGATACCGCCCTTCATCCTCTATGCAAGCGTATGCGCCCTGCAATTTTCCATATATCTCGGCCATTATTTTCATATTGTTACGTGGTGGGTGTATGACACGCGACAAATAACTTCACGCCGTATTGGATCTAGCGAATTTATTGAACACTCGCTCTCACACTCATACAATCCAAAATTACACAATTACTGTCATCGACAGTATCACAATTACATCCACTGCTCTCGGCGACTGCTAGACTTCTGCTGCACTCGGTGACTCTTCACGATCCGCACTGTGTCACTCTAATCACACACTCTCTTCTGATCACGCGATCGGTTCTTCTTCTTCCACGGCTGCTGCTATATTTCCACTGTCTTATGTCTGGCTTCACAATCCACACTCGCTACAACTGAACCCGGTGACTGATAGACTTCAACTGTCTGCGGCGGCTGCTACATTTTAACTCTCTGCTTGCGCGTTCCAGTCTCCCTTATAGACCCTCAGTCGGACAGCGGAAAACCCACCTCGCTTCACTGTTGCGTAAACGCCGTGTTTACAGGCGCTGCTGGGCAACGCTGCCGAGAGTTGTTTATTGCCGCATAGTAACCAGGGCGCTTCGGCTCGGCTCGGCTCGGCACGACAAGAACAAACACCGCTTTCCTTACTGTTGCGTAACCCGGCAACCGACCATTTATCCAGAGACTGTCTTCGTGGTAACTCCTTCCACCTCCCGTTGCCCGGCAACGCTTAGACATGTCACAATATGTTGCTAATGTTCAGGTAATTATCGGCTATGATAATATAACGGGAAATTTCTAACAATCAAATAGCGACCGTATATCTCATCTGGTGGTGGCTATTTAGAGCATGCACATACTTAGTCTCTGAAGGAAAGTAATTTCTGTAGTATTGTCACGTGATTGTGACTATTGGATTTGGACTGGTAATTTGAATTACTGAACACTTACAGCACGTAACTACAAATAACTATAGCGTTATCTCAAATTAACACAGACTCTTCAATTCATTACAGCATGCACCAGCACTAAGTATTCTCAGTCTGCTGTATCTTCACTTGCTGTTGCCTGGTAACGCCTTCCAAAGCCATAGCTTCCTCAGCTTCCGTGGTCGCGCCCTTACTGGTTGGCGACTCTCTCACAACTAACTAAACCCTAGACTTGTCCTGCTCATAACATCTCGGAACGGACCGCACAGAAACTTCCTCTCCAAACTTCTTTTTTGTTGCTCCACGTGGCTGTCGCAAGGACCGCGCAAAGAACACCGCTTCCCAGTTAGTCCATTGGTGCGTGTTACGAATGTCTTGAGGCCATAACCTAGCAACAAGCGTTGTGAGTCATTACTTAGCAACAGGTCTACATGCTACACAAATCGCATCCCTCGTTCTTTTGTCCCTTTCCTTTATCCGAGACATTTTCCTCCGTATTACTTTCCCAGTCCGTGTTCTTCGCATAGTCACAACTACCTCCCTTCCTCCTTTCATTCCTTCAGTTTCGAGTATTGCCGCGGTAATTCTTCGTTACTGTAACGTTTTCCAAGTGGTCCGCGTCCTCCGTCAGCCCGATAGACTGGTTTTTGTAATTACAGGTATAAACGCGTATACACGTGGCGTCGAGAGATGCTTCGAGGCCTCGTGACAACTACCACATCTGAGATGCATGCTACATTTTAACCCATGAACTTGAAGAGAAGAGACAATTTGGACGACCTAGGCATAAATGGGAGAACAATATTAAACTTCGTATTAAGGAATTACGATATGAGATTCTGGACTAAATTGATGAGGTTCAGAACAGGAACCAGGTGTAGGCTTTTGTGTTCGGGTTCCATAAAGAGGTTGAGAATTTCTTAAGTAGCCGAGCGACTGTTAGCTTCTCAAGGATAATCCAGTTCCTTGAAGTTATATTGATTTAATAATAATAGTAGTAGTAGTAGAGTAGTAGTAGTAGTAGTAGTAGTAGTAGCAGTAGTAGTAGTAGTAGTAGTAGTAGTAGCAGTAGTAGTAGTAGTAGTAGTAGTAGTAGTAGTAGTAGTAGTGTTAGCATTTTCAAAGCGAAATTTAAATGAAATGAGAAGTTGGGCCACAGGGGGGCAGGGTGCAGGGTGGCAGAATAATGCGTCACCATTTGGCTCAAATGTCCTTACGTAAGTGTGACACTGAGTACAAACAACATTTAAAAAGCTGTCTCTGTAACAGTCCTTGGAAGCCCATTGGCTTGTGAGACGCCGAGGCTCCCACATTTTCTAAACAATCATTTCACAGATGGCGTTGAGGTTGTCAGCCTTACACGGTTGCCGCCCTTTATACCCCAGGAAGATTCCTGGTACTCGTTTGTGTTAGAGACTGAGTCGACACCAGGGCCATAGTGTGGCTGGAAAGATTGCATCCATTAAAAAATTCAATAATCTCATCGGGAATTGAACCCGCGACCTTCCGTCTTGAAGCACAGTGCCGCAACCAACTACGCTACGGCGTTGCCCCTATAAACAACCTTCATGTACATTTTAATGTTTCACACGGAGATCAGCTTAAAGCAATTTTCTCGCTCGGTTCCTTGCATCCGTTAATTATTAGCATGGTCAGTTTCTATTTATGTTAAAGGACATTTTCGTTCTCGCTCAATTCCTCAAGTCCCCGTGTCTGAGTCCCTATCTTCTCATTACTTCCAAATTATCCATTTCAGTACGGATGTAATTTATGCTTACATAATGTTACAATGCCAATCACAGTGGCCTCGCGGTCTAAGGCACGAACTAACCTCGTCAGCTTAAACACTGGGATCGTGGGTTCGAATCCCACGCGAAGTATGCGTTTATTCTGTTATTGTTGTTCTGTGTGTAGGTAGCGGCCTGTGACGGACTGATCCCCCGTCCAAGGAGTCCTACCGACTGTGTACAGATTAAGAAACTGAAAAAGGGGCCAAGGTCCACAAGGGCCGTAGACAGACATATTCTTGTTTCTAGTGGTTGCTACTTACGCTTGATGTTTCTTGTGCTCTTGGACTCTAAAACAGATCACCTACAGAACACAGTTCTTTTGTGTATTGTATTGTACTCCAGCGCTAAAACGACCCAACTCACCGTGCGATTTCACATATATAAAATTGCAGTACACTAGTCAAGCAAGAGTGCAGTTGCATTTTATGCGACGATGCGTTTATGAAGACCTCGCATAATTCATGACAAGTTTTCTAATATGAATAAATGTAAAGCAATTGGGATTTCTGGGATTTGAGATTTGCATTATTTCAAACTTTGCGCATAAAGTGAGACTAATTTAATATTTTTTTACATCTCACTATTTCATATTCGCATAAATTGCGAGCGCACTATTCTAGAGCATACATCTATTTTAAGATAAATACAAATGAAACTACATCTCCCCATAATGCACGTCCTGTTGCCATGGCTACTGAGTATGAAACACATGAAGGTTACACGCTCACTGACGTCATGATTAGAAAAACTGGCCAGGAATCGAACTCATGAACGGAAGGGCAACATTAACAATTTTCTCGGGACTCTCTCCACTTTCAATTTTTGATGACAATATTTCAGTTTCTTGTATTTCCTTATTTTTCAAATTGTGATGTTTTCCCAAAAGTGCAAGGGGGTAGAAGACGCCTGATTTTCCTTCCACCTTGCCGGCGCCCATGGTTATGTTCCTCCGAAACGTTGAACTTGTAGCTGACTACATAAGGTCACATTCCAGAAAGTGATTCAGAGTCTCATGACTCAACTTATACAAATCGTAACAGTTTAATTCACGCGGTGAGGGGAGAGGAAACGGCCCACCTCGGATCTCTGTCCACACAGAACTGCAAAAGAAAAAACACGCGGACATACAACTTATGCTTCCATTAGTCATCCGAGCAATCCACGAGCCTTAGAACTCGTGATATTTAAACAAGAAAACCAGCAGCAGACTAAAATTTAGACTTTGCTTATGAATACAACTGTGGTTAACTTTCAAAAGTTGTTCCACGCATCTGGAAAATTTTCTTGTTGCACCAGAACATGTTTCATGTGATGTATCCGAAGGTCACGAACTTCATGCAAACGAAGGAAGAAAAAAATGTTCAGAAGCTTGGTTAGAATTCTGTAGAAATGGATTTAATTCTGCTTGCTAATGTAACCATCCAAGTGGACGTGCGTTTTATCAGGAAACCATGTCACTTTAAGGCTGGGGCCACACGAGAGGACAAAATGTGTCCGTTGTAGAAATAAACAAGAGAGGCGAATGCTACTCTTTCTTGTGGCTCCATTGCAGACAAAAAAACTACGCACCGCATTCTGAAACTGTGTGGTGTCCTCAGCAACGTCCGTCATAAAGTACGTTCGTTGCAAGAGACGTACTTCGTGCACTCGTGTGGCCCCAGCCTAAGACATCTAGATTGTCTTCCAGTAGCGCTTTCTGCTCCCTGGCAGTACTTCCGCCTCCGACAACTGCTAACTCAGATACATAACAGAGTTTCCATGCAGAGCTCGGTGAGACCGCAACCTGTTGATCTAAACGCCGTACAGTTTCTCTTGTGCTTGCGTAATGAACACACAGCTTCCTCCGTACGAGCAGATGCACTACTGGTACGCCCGTTCGCACGTTTATAACACATACTTCCTGGTTCTTCTGGTTGTTTAAGCCTTTAAAGCCCAGTGGTTACTACGCATATGTACTAACTGCTATAATCACTCTCACTCAATCATTCACTCACTCGCTCACTCGCTCACTCGCTCATGGAGCTGGGCACTTCTTGAGAAGTCGCCAATTGTGCAGCCACTCAAGAAATTCCCAGCATTTTATGGAACCCAAAGGTACATTACCGTATTCACAACAGCCCTCCACTGGCCCCTACCCTAAGCCAGATCAATCCAATCCAAACCATCCCATTCTATCTCTCTAAGATCAATTTAATATTATCCAGCCACCTACGTCTTTGTCTTCCTAGTGGTCTCTTTCCTTCTGGCTTTCCCACCAATATCCTAAATGCATTCCTCTTCTCCCCATTAGTGCTACATTCCATGCCCATCTCATCCTCCTTGACTTGATCATTCTAATTATACTTAGCGAAGACCATAAGTTATGAAACTCCCCATTATGCAGCTTTCTCCTAACTTCCGTCACTTCATCTATCTTCGGTCTAGATATTCTCCTCAACACCCCGTTCTCAAACACCCTCAGTCTATGTTCCTCCCTTAAAGTCAGAGACCAAGTTTCACACTCATACAGAACCACGTGTAAAATTATAGTTTTGTATACTCCGCCAGTGCCATCAGCGAACCTGCCCTATACCTCGTACATGATTCTAAGATTCCAAGTACCAAATCTCATATCCATTTTCTTTTGCTTAGGTCGTTTATCCAAAGAATCCGTCGAGGTCCGAGGTTTCTTGAGATCTTTCGCAACAAACTTTTTTTTATGGTGAGGAGTACTTAGCCTAATGCCCAACCTCCAAGCTGGCGGACCACCCCTTGTCGGCTGTCCGCGACTTCTTATTCAATATATTCGCAGCTACCCTTCATATCTGGGAGCCATTTCCTCCATCCGCAACCTGAGGACGCGCCATGCACTGGTGACAAGACACCCACCTAACATGGACCAACTTCTTTAATATACTAAACTCTAAATTCTGCCAACAGAGTGTATCTGTGCGTTTCGTATGATTCTCACAATAAACAGCGACTGTCTCCCCAAACAGCATTATCTGTTACGGCTTTGTAGCGGACACATTATGTGTTTCCTGTGAGGCATAAACTGAGTCCTTATGTATTATACAGAAGAAATCCCGTATTTAATTCACTGTGTAGAACAAGGTGAAGCAATACATAGAAAATATAATAGGCTTAAATTTTCCGGTGGTCAAGCTTACGACCGTTCAAGTGACTAAGCTGCCGTTGTAGCATAGAATAAGTAAGAAAAGCGCGATCTGCTTTGCGAAGCCTGTACTGACAGAGGATTTGTACACAAGGAAGAATTTTCAATAACATGTTATATATGCAATACGTATACTTGGCAAGGCCAAGCGTGTTCATAAAAAACAAATTCATTCTCTCGTTAGAGAGGATGTTACATAAGGACTATGACCGCAAGGGCTCAGTTGAAAAATAATCTCTGGTCGTAAGGCTCGAGGGGCTTGGTGAAAAGATGAAATGATTGGCGGTAAACCGCCAGTCGTAAAGTAACTCTGACCTAAATCTGACTCAGTCTTTGAAGGGTTAACAACCGGGTAGTGTCCCTCCAGGGTTGAACGACCGAGGGGTCGGAGTTCGAGTTCCGGTAGGATCAAGAATTTTCTCTTCTCCATTTCATACAGATCGGCTCTGGGGTTCGCCCAATCTCCTAATCAATAGGTACAGGGGGGGCTCTTTCCTCGCGTAAAACGGCCGGGGCGTGAAGCTGACCACTCACTTCCAAGTAGTGCCGATGTGAAGAAAATGTGGATCTGTACATCCACTCCTTCATACGCCTTCAAGGCGTAGTGCTTAATTAGTTAAGCACAGGGACAATTCTACCTTTAGTGTCTCTCCATGGTGCATCACGAATATAACACAGCAACACATGAATCGCCACAACAGCAAAAGGGTTCGATATTAAATATTTTCTCATACGTTGTGTAAGACTTCATCTTGCTACTCAGTTCAGCATTGCAAACGGTTCAAAAGAAGGAAACAAGTGTGCAGAAGGATCTGTGCAACATTGGTGCTCAATAGTTAGTTAGTTAGTTAGTTAGTTAGTTATTGGAGAGGGTGGGTTTCCCCATGCACTGAGACCTGTATTGGTCCATTGTGCTTCCCTCTATGATTTCTACCAGTCTCTATATCCTACCGGTACTGGTGCTTACCATCAGTCCCGCCCAGCCAGCGAGACCGGCTCTACTAGCTGAGAGGTATCTATAATGCTTCCCCCATCTACCAGAGGTATTAGAGACTACTGTTGGGCGGGAAACGTCCGTAATTTGGCTCAGTGACCTCCTTTGGAGATATGAGGTTCTTTTACGTGCCGTAAAGCTACGACACGGGACCCACGGCTTAAAGTCCCTCCCGGAGGACTTGTTCCCTGAATTTTTCCGCCCATAAAAATTCGACGACCTCCGACGGGTATTTGAACCCGCGTACTACGAGTCATGAGGTGGGAACGTTACCTCTAGACTACGGAGGCCGGTTTTGGTGCTCAATAAGAAATACGTATATTATACAAACTTTAGAGTGTCAAGTGAAAAAGAACATCCCGTACAAGGACTCCACTAACCGAGACACAGAGTGTAAACCGTTCTTATCAATTTTTTTCTTTGGCATTACAGCCCCAGTGGGCCTAGGCCTACCTCCATGAACTTCTCCGTTCACTTCTGTTTTTCTAGATCTTACACATTCGGTAGGTCTCCTTGGGCGGGTGATCAGCTCCTCGCAAGGCCTGTTTCTGTACACAAACACAGAAAAACGTACACACACAAACTAAACATCCATGCCCTGAGTGGAATTCGAACCCACGATCCCGGTTTCCAAGCAAGCGAAGACAGTACATGCCTTAGACCGCTCGGCTACCGTGACCGGCGTTCTTATCCATTTACTTCTCGAATTTCTTCAGTCACTTTATACTGGACCATAACGTAAGGGTGCAGAAATATTTATTTTGCACTAAAGAAATTATAAATTGGTCAACCTGTTCGACAGAAATATAACATAATTCTGGTTTACAACGTGCTCCGTGGAATGCAACGACTGCTTCCAACTCGGAGCTGTTGGATTCAACTAGAAGCCATAATATTAAAACTGAACACAGGGGCAGAGTATTGCTCCACGAACCGCAATTAAAGACAGCTTGCATTCTGCCCACACAACGTTTTTATGGATTTTATATGATTCTCGGTTTATGCTGTAATTTTTCCCCTTACAGCATATTAACCGCATGGTCTTTGTAACAGAGCTGCCGTGTGTTTTCTGTTGGAGAAAGATTGAATTTTTGCATATTAGATAGAAGAATTCCGTATATCACACAGCTGAAACCCATAAACGATGGTGAATTGTAATACCATCCGTCATTCAACAGTTCCCCTTGTTTCTTGGTCTTCTAACTGGCTGATGTTCTCACCAAAATTATGTATAAATTTATCCGGGCACACTGAAAACCGCGGCTTCAGCTAGTATAAATCATATTTGGGAACTTCCCAGATCAAATTCTCGGCTGTCCTTATAAATTTTCACATTTTATGAGTGACTACAGAAGGGGTGTGGATTGTGAACTGGTTTACTGAACACTTATACACACCACTCGGAACTACAATTAATTACAGTGCTATCGCTGATCTCCACATTTTACAAGTCATCACAGCACCCGCTAAGACTTTCCCCAGCCTGCTGTGTCATCAGCCGTTTCCTGGTAATGGCTTTAACAGTGGAGATTCTTCAGCTACACGAGCTCAAGTCCTGTCTTCACAGCCTCCCGTGCAGAACTCAACTCTCAACTGACAACTGCCAGGCTAGTGGCCATTTCATACCAACCCCCTAATCTTTTCACAGGCTGACTTTTAACTCTCTGTCAACTAACAACTGACAGCCAACTGGATCGCCCCAACTGTCTTCCTTATAACCACTTTGTACGGACCGTATAGAAAACACCGTTTCCAACAGTAATTCTATTGTTGTGTTCGTATTCGTGGCCGCGGGAACGTGTTTACCGATTCGTTGCCTAGAAACGGGTTGCATAATACCACTGTTTATTCGACTATTGCATAGCAACGGCTGTACACACTACAGTATCTTTTACGGTTTTCCTGAGTCCCTCCAAGATACTTTCCTTTCAAGTACACTCTATTTCCTCCTGTTCACGCTGGAAAGTCTACGCAGTTCAGAATAAGTCGTTAAATAAAGGACCGGTTCGGAAGCTTTCCTGTATCTCTGACTAGCAAAACAGCAGCGTGTTTCCCGAGGCCTGGTTCCCTGACCGCGTCTGACAACGTGAGGCACAGCACGTCACTGCATGGGGAGCTGCGCTGCTACCTTCCGGGATATGACGCCGTGTAGTCTCGTAGGAAGTTACCGATGTATAGGAGGATCGTACTGCTTCCGTCTTCAACGTAAATCAAAGCTGCAAGCAGAACACTGCCTGTTCCCTTGCATTCTTGCTGATGGATTGCTTGACTTCCTTTTCTGCCCTTCGAAACTTCAGTAAAATTATATCAGACTACACGGCGTCACAATCCCCAGAACCCAACACTGTTTACAGTCACTGCAGTGAGAGCGTCAAATTTCTCGCGCAAGCGTGTTTATGTACAATAATAGTCTTCCTGTGGGGTAACACAAATATAATCGGTCACATCTGAACGCTATCTTGTGTATGAACAGTGCTAACTCACCGAAATAGGTGAAAGGGAATGTAGTAGCTGCCTGTCGCTCGGAAACTCGCTGTGGCGCGCTCACAGATCACCTGAACACTGAACACAAGCGGAGTCACATTGCGGTAGTGCAGCCGCCGGCAAGGTTGTGGAGAGGCCAGGCGGCATACACTGTCTGTGACCTTGCGCTCAGGGTTAGTTCGGGTTGCAGCACAAGACAGAAGGCCTCACTCATTATCTAAACTGATTTCAGGGTTACAGCGCGTCATATAAGCTGCGGGCTGCATACTGGCGCCCGTACAAATTATCTAATGCTCACAACAAACTCTGTCAGGGTTACATACAATGGAAATGTAACATCTGTGGACCTAATAGGGAGCACCTATTCTGAATTTTAGGAGCCGGGATAGCGAAGTCGGTATCGCGACTGATTACGGGCTCAACACCGAGGGGTCGCAGTTGGAGTCCTGATAGGTTCAAGGATTTTCTTTTCCCCACAGCATCCAGATCGGCTGTGGGTCCCACCCAGCTACCTATCCAATGGGTGCCGGAGTTTTTCCCCGGGGATAATGGGGCCGGGGCGTGAGGCTGATCACTCACTACTAGCTAGTGCCGAGGCCAAGATACATCCACTCCCCCATACGTCTTCATGGCGTACTGTTTAATTAGTTAAGCACGGGGGACAACTTCATTCTCTATTTTCAAATCTTTACTTTTTAAAGCTACGAGATTCGAGAATCGAGTGGGTTAGCTTAGTCGTGATGTTCTGGACACATATTCGGGAGGTATTCGGTTAGAATCCCGGCCGGAAGGCTGATCATCTTGATTGAATTACTCGTGGTTTTCTTCAGTCCTTTAACACAAGTGACTGGACACTACTTCGATTAGACACCCACCGCTTCCTTCCAAATCCTTCATAATTCATCATTCACCAATCATTTGTCGTTATATAAGATAGATACTGAAGTGAAATAAATCACAGAAAAGGGGATTCGGCGGCGCTGGGCTCGAAGCAACACAACGCACGGTACATCCGGACACCGGATTCAGAATTCCACATTACACGCGATAGGGATGTAAACAGTCAGTTCTACCGACTGAGTCATTATGGCACCCCCCGAATTTAAATCCTTCTCGGGTTTCCTGCACCAAATCCTTGTTCCGGGCAAAGTAAGGTCACATTGCATAACATATCCGCCTGTGAATGTGGAAAAAAAAAGGCCTTGTAAGAATATTCTTCTTCTTCTTCTTCTTCCTTGACGGATTAAGCTCTCTGGCGTGTTTTCACTCAATTAATTCTGAAACTACTGACCTGACAGGCAGTTGGTAGGACTCCTTGGAGAGGGAGTCAGCCTATCGCAAGGTCGCTACCTAAATAGGACAAAACAAACACAGGATAACCCCATGCTTCGAATGGGATTCGCACCCACGACCCCAGTCTTTACGCGGACGAAGATATTTCATGCCTTAGACAGCGCGGCCACTGTAATCGGCCTGTGAGAATATTAAAAGGTAAAATTGTTCCTGTGCTTAACTGATTAAGCATTACTCCATGAAGACGTATGGGGTAGAGGATGCATACAGTGTCCCTGAAGGAGAGGTCATAGTATCGGTCATTCTAAGCAATGATGTGCATATGTGCATGTGTCCTATTCCGAACGGTTTCCGAGACAGAGCTACCTTACTGTACAGACGAGCAACACCCGATGTCCTCATACGAGTTGCAAAGTGCATTGATAATGACGATGGAATTTTCGAAAATGTGCTGTACTAGGTAAACTGTACCAACTTTGTGATTTGAACAATAAATACCGGATGGCGTAGTCGGTATAGCGACTTGCTACGGGCTAGACGACCGAGGGATCGGAGTTCGAGTCCCGTAGTGTGAAGAATTTTCTTTCCGCCACCTTGTCCAGAACGGCTCTACGATCCACCCAACCTCCTATCCAATGGATACCGGGGGCTCTTTCCCTGTGAGTAAAGCGGCCTGGGCCTGAAGCTGACCATTGATCTCCACCTAGTGCCGAGGTCAATAAAATGTGGATCTATACATCCAATCCCCCATACGCCTTCATGGCGTAGTGCTTACTTAGTTAAACACAGGGACAATTTTACCGTTTTACCTTTATTAGAAACAGCACGTAATAACTCTTTCTTATCAACAGTTTCGGAGCTGTACAGTGAAATAGCTTTATCTACATATACACTTTCTTGCTTAGTGTGATCGATACTGTGACCTCCCAGCATATCGACCTTTCCTTCTGGGATATCCTATATACCCACTTGTAGGAATATTACTATTTCATAACCTAACTTGGAGGTATATCAAGAGTGCTGTCTTATGGGATATGACACCATGTATTCTGGTAGAAATTTATCGACTATTGGAAGAAGATAGCATCCATCAGCACCAACTGCTGCCTGATCCTTGCTTCTGTTACTCATCGACCCTGAAGATGAAGGCAGAACTTTCCTCCGAAACGTCGGTTAACTTGTACCGAACTACAGGCGTCATATCTCAGAAGGCCAGAGCCTCAAATCGGTTTGCGAGTTCCAGGTATTGGCCTCGATCTTCAGGTTTGGCCAGCAATCTGTAACGTATTGTTACATTTAAATGTTTAAAGCTGAAACAAGACACAGCGAAAGGCGAAAGTAAATTGTTTCAATGTCATGACACATGTTTCATCACACAAAGATGTTCTGATTCCTCAGCGTAATTTGGGGTTCGTAACAATTCTAACCTTGACACTCTAGGGTAAATTAATTGTGAGACAGGTTGAAACATAAGGATAAATTGCTCAATTAGTATGAAACAGAAGTGAACTGACCTTGACGAAGCCCGTTTCTCCACACTCCAATAAAAATACGCGTGCTGCTGATCATTACAAAACAGCGATATTTTAGTCTGATAAATAGTTGCAGATATTTCGCAGAAAGCTGGTACGTCCGCCAGAACACCGCTCCAGTCCTCTCTCTTCCTATATCCGTACAATTCTTGATTTAGCTTCTACCTTGAAGATGGAGGCAGTAATTTTGTGCGCAATTCTGCTAACGATCTACCAGATTACACGCCATTACATCTCGGAAGATAGTAATCTTCATTTCTAAGACCTGCTTGACTATCAATTTTCCATCGTATATTTTGGTTTCCCCAAGACTTAGGTGGGTGGATAAAATTAAAATGGATCTCAGACAGGACTTACACTCGTCCAGGCCGCGCCATAGCTCAAGCAGTTAGTCGCTAGCTTCCCACCGCGGTGGCCCGGGTTCAAACCGGGTCTGATAAAGTGGGATTTGTGGTGGACAAAGTGGCGCTGGAGTAGGTTTTCTCCGAGTACTTCGGTTTCCCCTGCCTATCTTCATGCCACCAAATTCTCCATCATCATAATCACCCGGGGAAGGTACAATAGGCCAATCAGTGGCCGCCGTGCTGAGTGGACCCAACTGGACTCCACCCCCCACCAAGCGAATTTAAAAGAAAAAATTACACTCGTCCACATCTTGTCAAAACCTTTCGACGGTGCTAAGCTGAACTGCTTTAACGTAAAGGTAAAGGAGAAGGAAGGGGAAAATGAATGACGATAGGAGGGGCACATGAAAGGGAAGGGAAAGGAAGAGTGGAAAAAGGACAAAAAGGCTATAAAGGGCTAAAGGACAAGAAGAAGGGATGATGACTGAAGATATGAAAGAAATGAGTTTAGAAGAGATGAAACTCGCGCATGTGCTTAAAATCATTGCCATCCAGTGTTGCTGTCTCAGTTTAGTTTTGGCGGTTAAAACACCCACGTTGTAATCAAACCGTGTTTAGTAGACCTACCTACCTACATATGGCTCTAGAGCTCTTGTGGACATTCGCAGCTTTTTCAATTTTTTAATCCATACACAGTCTGTAGGACTCCTTGGACGGGGGATCAGCCCGTCGCAAGGCCGCCACCTACACACAGAACAATACAAACAGAGTAAACGCAAACAGACATCCGTGCCTCGAGTGGAATTCGAACCCACGATCCCAATGTTCGAGCGGACGAAGACGGCTCGTGTTTAGTCTGCAGATATTAAACATGTACATGCTATATAACAACTTAAATCATTTTCTGTTGAACTTTCAACAGACATTGTAGTAGCAGTTTCAGTGAAATAAGTTCAAACTCTTTGGATCCAAGGCCTCGGAATGCAGTTTCGTAATTCATTCCAAAATACGACTCTCGATCCAGGTAAACTCTATCGAATTGCGTTTCTTTCACTACTGCTAAGGAAGGTCAAACTCCACGCTTTAACGTGTGTTTACGATTACTTAAATCCGCCAAGATGTTGAAGAATGAATGTGCCATACATTCATAACCCGAAATACAGTTTCAAGAAGTGACCGACAGATAATCCCGAAATGTCGGATGTGAGGTTCTCTTAATAGCATTTCATGAAAAACATGAATCATAAAGCTGATCCCTGCGCCATGCTCGCCAAGGCCAACAGCAGGTAACATTATAGTGTAAAAAATGGCAGAGTTGTTGATAAGGACAATGAGATGAAGACGTATGTGGGAGTGTAGGTATAGCGATCGTGCAGCCAGTAGGCTAGTCACTACAGTGACTGAGCTGTCCCGGCCGGTAAGACTACAGTGTTGTAACATGAGCCATGAGATTCTCGACTCCGATGAGAGAAACGTACGGTGCCAGTTGACAAACGTATCTAGGCGTGCAAACAGAGAGCGCTTTCCTTTAGCTTCATTCAGCGGTGACGTGACTCCGTCAAGGATGCGTTCAGGAATTACTCTAGACTTAATGAGGTCATCGTCCCTGCTAAACGTCACGTTTCATTTCCGAAAAGTTGTTTCGCGACGCACTGTAGTCCAAATCGGCTCTTCAACTTTCGTTCAACTCGGAAAACATTCGCGGAATTTAGACAAATCGAGACTAGCTGAGCTACAATCAGTTTTACACAAGGGCCTACATAGTTGCATTTAGTTACCACGCTTCATCAGAAATCCAATTATGAGCTCTCTGCTACTGGACTCAGAATCTTACGACTCTGAAGGGTAAAGATTGAAATATGAAACAAGAAGTTCTGGGTAAAACTAATCGTTTGATACAGCATGGTCTGCATAGAAAACGACGCCTCCAACAAATCTTCTTTGCCGCAGGAACTTCTTTACCCAGTTGTTATCTAGCAACGACTCCCAGCTCATGACTCAAGGTACGCGGGTTCAAACCCGGCGGAGGTTGTGGAATTTTTAAGGGCGGAAAAATTCAGGGAACAAGTCCTCCGTGCGGGACTTCAAGCCGTGGGTCCCGAGTCGTAGATTTACGGCACGTAAAAGATCCTCATGTCTCTAGGAGACCTCTGAGCAAAATTAGGCTACAATTTCCCGCCCAAGTAGTTTCCAATGCCTCTAGTAGATGGGGGAAATATCACGTACCGACGGCCGACCTCGTTGGCTGAACGGGGCTTATAGCACGCATCAGTACCGGTAGGGTATGAGGACAGTAGAAATTAAAGGGGGACGCACAATGGAGCAATAACTGGTCTAAGTGCATGGGGAAACCCACCCCCTCTAATAATAATAATATCTAGCAACGACAGGGGGGATACACAGGCAGACCCACAGACACGCGTCCAACATTGCGTGTATTCGTTGGTGCGGGAACGTGTTTACCGAGATGTTGCCTAGCAACGATAGGAGGGATACACATACATACACACAGGCTGATGGTAGGGACTTATGAAGTAAGCCTCTGAGATGAGCTCAGTTGCCTTGATATACATACCGAGTTTACTAAAGACTGGTTCAAGCATTCAGAAGTTGATAAGGGAGAGATACAAAGACTCACAGCATGGAGATAACTCTTTTGTATGGGTGTGAAACTTGGCGTCTCACATTTAGCAAAGAACGTGTGGGTGTCTGAGAGCTGGGTATTGAGGAGAATGTTTGGACCTAAGGAGAAGGAGCAAGTGACATGAGGTTGGAGAACACTGCACAATGAGGAGCTTCATAATTTGCACTCTTGACCTAAATATTATCGGACTTATCGAATCGAGAAGGATAAAGGAATGGGACATGTCGCAATCACTGACCGTGAGAAATGCTTAGAAATGGTGAGTCAAGGACCGTGAAGGGAAGGAAGAGCAGTATTAGACTGAATATTCAAAGGGTGCAGACTGATTTCAAGTGACTCAGAACAGGGTAATGGACCATAGGGTTCCTTAAACGTGGAGGAAATATCTTAAGTGGCTAAGCGACTATCAGCTTCCGTTCCCTGGCACTGTTTACCGTACTCAAGACCTCGATTTCTTCCTTTGAGATACGGACACAATTTGGATTTCGAAACACAAACTGAAACGTTCAGTTGAGAAATGCAAACCGGAGCCTGTGCTACTGAGCCTACTCGGGTCGCGGGCAACATTCACTCTAACCTCGCTATCCTGACCGAGATTCTTCTTGCTTTCTTCCAGTCACTCCAACCAATTTTCATGACTGCTCCTTCCGAGCTCCCTCCGACTCATTAATTACCAATCATTTCGCGTAAACTGAGCCTTTCGAAGGGTTGTTAACAATTTGAGGTATGAAGCTCATCTAAATAATATCTAAAAATTAAGTTCCTGCCTGTAAGAAAACACACAGGTGGTTAATGGTACGAGTGAAATGATCATACTGTGAGAATTATGTGTAAAAAGTAAAAGTAAAGCTATCCCTGTACCAGGCCGTGAAGGCCCATAGGGTTGTGAGACGTTGAGGGTCCCACATTACCTAGACAATCGGCTCAAAGATAGCGGTAAGGTTGTCAGCCTTACGCGCCGGCCGCACTTTACTTGCCAGGAAAATTATTTAATTAATTCCTGGTACTCATTTCTGTTAGATGCGGAGTAAAACCCAGAGCCTAGTGCGGCTGGTAGGATTAGGTCAATTGAAAAAAATCCAATGACCTCATCGGGACTTGAACCCGCGATGGAACATATAAATACACTGAGTGGGGAGATGCAGAGCTTTATTGTGTTAAAGTAGATGGTACATATAGTTACCAGTAAGCTTCAAGTGGTTAAAGAATTAGAAATTGATAAGTAGATAAGCTGTATCCTTTATTTTAACAAATTACGAGCAGTGTTTAATGGCTTTTGGGTTTCACTGTGGGTCGCTGTAGCTGTTCGTTCTGTGCTCTTCCGGTCTTCGCATCTTGTGGAATTGGGAGTACCGCGGACGTTTCGGAGATATATGCTGCCTCCATCTTCAGGGTACAAGTGTGTCAGGCTAGTCAATGTTCATGTATATATACATACACAGTAAGTCAACTTTCCTAATGTTATACTTTAGCGTCCTGTTGCACGGTCAGAATAAATCATGGACAACTTTCCTACTCCGACCCTGAAAATGGAGGCAGCATATACACCCGAAACATAGTTGGCACTACCAATTTCCACACTCTGCAAAGACCGATGAGCAGAACCAACACCGACATTGTCTGTAAGGATGTCGGCCGACTCAGAACAACCAGCTGAGAAACTGACAGCGGTGACTCTTCCTTCTCTTCAGCTACTGGCAATCCTCCAACATTCAACGGCGTATTTCATTACGGTAATTATATGTAATATACTTGCATCCATTAAATACAGAAATGTCTACCTCCGTTTCGACTAGCACGCACAGACAGACAGACAGACAGACGTGCCAGAATCTAATAAAGCGCCCAGCATAATGGCTTAGGGTATCGAACAGCTTCCATTGCAATTTACCTGCTCTCTTTATTCGTTACGGAAAGACTGGCTTATGTCAACATTAGTCAGTAAGAAACCTCTTTCCCGGCATACTACTATCCTAACACTAACGACACTAACCACGACGGTAGCAACATTTTCCTAATGTGGAAGCAATAATGACACTGCTTAATCCTTTAAAACACAGTGGTAACTATATTGTGGTATATAGATCACTTCCTAAGCAATGATTCTGTACACAGCGGCCGTTACTATGTAACGCCCTTAACATACACGCATGCGACAACAGAAGAACTGTTTTTTTTTCTAAATGGTCCGTGCCGAGATGTTATAACTGGGGAGGTTTGTAGCTTAGTCAGTTGATAGTTCTGTACGGGAATCTGTTAAGAGAGGACTTGAGCAGGAGGCAGAGAAATGGCCATTGTTGAAGCCGTTACTAGGAAACGTTTTGTAAAAGTCTGAAAACACTAGACTGTGTGCTCTAGTGAGCTGTAAAATGTAGAGATAGCGCTACTGCTATAGTTATTTGTAGTTACGACCTGTAAGTGGTCGATAAATCTATTCACCCATCCAAAACCCGTCTAAGATCACAGACATACTACGTGACAATATATACCAGTTGCTTCATCATTGTAAAGCTCTTCATGTTGCTCACAAAGTGCATTTATGAGTTTCGTACGATTCTCAGAAAGAAATAGCGATTATTTCCTAAACAGTATTGACCGTTTCATCTTTGCAAAGCAGATGCAGTGAGGCAGTAACTATTATTCACATGAACTTCTGCCTTCGAGGAATGCGATGGTGTCCGAAGTGACCATGCAGCAGCCAATGTGTGTCATCAGTTGCACAGTGGCACTGAGACGCAAGGCTTCGTGCCCTACCCGCCCCTCCGTATGAAAGTGAAACCCTGATGGCAGCTATGTCCGCTTCACGGAGGTCACCACATCCTTCGCCACTTCACGGCCTGCAGGCCGCGTAACCACTCACGTTACAGCCTTCATTCACACCTAATTATTGTGCCATCAGATCCGTTCATAAGCGTTATTGGCGCGAAGGGCAGAGAACTAAAGAATACTGGCAAGGTCGTGCCTGTCAGTCTGAACTCCGAAACCACCGTACGGATCCCGACTGACCCTTCAAAGCCCAGTACCACCTGCCCTAAAACACCAAAGCTCTGCAACCTGCCAACACAGTGTTTGTCCCATATCATTCTCACAGCAGAAATTTCTTCCCTAAACAGGTGTAACCAGGTGGTCTTTGTAGCGGAGCCGTAATGTGTTTCCTGTACGGTACAAACTGCTTTTTATATATTATTTAGATGAAATTCGGTCTTTAAACGATTAATGTGGTATTTGATGTTTGGGAGCACGCGGAAGCGTAGTTGGTTGAGGGGCTGTGCTACAAGCCGGAAAGTCGTGGGTTCAAGACTCGATGAGGTCATTGGATGTTTTCAATTGACCTAATACTTCCAGCCGCTCTATGGCCCTGGGGTCGACTCACCCCTAAAAGAAGTGAGTACCAGGAATTAATTAAATAATTTTCCTGGGGAGTAAAGCGCGGCCGGTGCGTAAGGGTGACAACCTCACCGCCATCTTTGAGCCGATTGTCTAGATAATGTGGGACCCTCAACGTCTCACACCCCTATGGGCCTTCATGGCCTCTTACAGGGATAGCTTTACTTACTTATTTGATATTTAAACAAATATTTTGGAGAACATTTTAATTTTAAATCCGATTTGGCGTTCTCACGGTGGTAATTATGAAGATGGCGTCCTCTGGGATTTGACACCATCTAGTTTTGTAGAAGTCCGCCGACATTTCGAAGGAACTACTGCCTCCATCTTCAGGGCCGAAGATGTAGCAAGCAAGTAACGACCAAGCAGTAAGCTTGCTCTGTGTTCAATGGATTCGGGTTTACATTTGCCTTTCTATTTCAGCAACTGGAACGACAAACGTAACAATTTGCACTCGTCTTGCAACATAATTTCAGAAAAGCTGAGATCTATTTTTGTCCAGTTTATAATAACAAATCATGATAAAGATTTTTTCTGTAACCCATAGAACACCTTTTGATTTCATAATGAAAACTGCCATGAATACTGACCAATTTCACTGAGAATAAAGCAAACTGTATTGTCAGACTCCATGCTGTTAGCATCAAAGCGCGCGGAACTCAAGAGGTGACACTGACCCATAATTCGCCGTGGCCAGTCGGCAATATGCAGAGATAAGCTGTAAGACGGGTTGTGGACTGCCGCCTCGCACGTTCCTCTTTCCCAAAACGCGCACAAGCCTACTGTGTGTATATACAGTAGCAAAATGTGTGCCCGGATATTACTATGTGTGTGTGATGTAACCGAACCATTGAAATCCTTCCCCCCCCCTTTTTATTTCAGTAGTTATAAAGTAGACAGTAAGAATT